>NW_027640173.1:0-37500 GCF_949606895.1 Notothenia rossii
GCCAGAAACATCAGGCTTTAAAACCAGGAAAAGACAAATATACGATATGTAGTCCCTTATCGCCCAGCTCTACGTGTTGGACTGATACACTTCACCTCCTTTCGGACTTGTGTTAAGACTTTGAAGGTGTTTCTATATCCAAATGATCATTTCCCCCGGTGACTTCAACCTCTCTTTATCATTTTCTTTCTTTAACTAACGTCTCCAATCTCCTCTCCTCTCTGATTCCGTTCTTCTTCTCTTACTTCAGTTTCTGTGCGGCTATCAGCAGCCCAGCACTTCATTCCTCCTAAGGTAATCAACAGCCTTTACTCACTAAATAAAACCCTTTGTGTGTTCACTTAATCTAAATACAAACCCACAAGACCCCCCCCCCCCCCCCCCCCCCCCTTTTTCTGCTTACCACAAGCTATTCTTCTTATTCTACCGGCTGTTGTAGCAGAAGTCAGAGGAGCGCCGTCTTATTTAATGAGATTTACCATTTAAAGGTGGGGTAAGTCATTTTGGAGAAACCAGCTGGAGTGCGCTGGAATTTGAAAATACACAGCCGGAAAAATCTGCCCCTTCCTCACAGAGCCCCTCCTCCAACACACACGAACGCGCACATGACCAATGAGGGCACGAGATAAGTTTGTGCACAGATGGAAGGCTGACAGGCAGGTAGGCCATCCAGTTACTTTAGCCGGGCCGGCTCAGATGATTGGTCGTGCTTTTTACAGCACCACGGCTTCCACAGATGACATTATTTTATGGAGTTTTTGTCAAAGCACTTCAGATATTCATTGTTATCGGGATTTTAAGAGCATTCCATGGAATATAACAACAAGTGTATCTCGAGCCGGTTTCTCAAACTTACCTACCCCACCTTTAAGTTAACGAGAATGTAACCAGCAAACTCTCTGACAGACACTTCTCAATTCTATTTCAGTCAGACAACTCACGTGTTTCTTAATATGTTTGTTAGAAGCAGCATATAGTTTGAGTTTCTATCTCGGGCCTCATCACTCCACAGATTTACAAAAAACATTGAGTGATGATTAGATAACTAACCCCCCCGAGCCTACAGGTGGAAGCTGGGGTGGAAGTTGGGGTGGAAGCTGGGCAGGCGAGCAGCGGCAACATGAACATGAAACTAGCTCGCAGGCTTCGCCCATTTATTGCTTTTTGACAGGACATTTTTAAGCAGACCGTCCTCTCATGATTTCCATGTTGGCTTCTCTGAAACTTTAAAACAGTGAAGACAGCTGTCTGAGATGTTGTGTTTTAGATAAATAATGTGTACCCTGTGTTTTCCACTGTGCTTAGTGTTTATCCCACATTCTGCAAAGTGCTGACCGAATGTCGCTTAAATATATTCTGAAATCTCTACAAATGCAACTTAAGTAAAGTAAAAGGAACAAAGTTAAAAAACAGAGAAAGTAAACGGATATTTCAGAACTTTTGACAGGTCTGTGAGTCAGTCTGTCTCATGAAGCATCGACAATGAAAATCTAAATGAATTGGTAAAGTAAACAGAGTATAGACGGAAGTTAAAATAATAACTATACAGTCCAGATTTATGACTTGCCAAGACGATCGTATGGAATAAATGTATTAATTTATTGTTAAAAATGTTTTCGCTTGACTTTGTTTTAAAGGTCCCATGTCATGCTTCTCCGGTTTATCACCCGTCCCCTTGTGTGTTATGAAGGTTTTATGATCAGTGGAAATGGCCATGACATGGACCTTTAAGTATTTTATCTTATTTTTGTCAGGATTTATTTAATTGAAAGATGCTTATATACAGTGACAGTGCTGTTACACATATACTTGTTATTTATAAACATATTAATGATACATCAACTTAAATATACGTATAATACAATTAAATATTGACTAAATATGTACACATACCCTAAGAGGCATTTGTAACTTCACTTAGGGTTAAAACAATTATAGATTTAATGGTATGGATATCTTCCAAATACAATTTACAAAAACATATCACCATCTCTTTCAGTTTCAGAGGAGTGAAAACCCCAAAAATTCTGCACCGTATGCTCATGTGAGTTGCAGTACCTCACCATGTGTTCATACACTGAATCTGGTTCTATTGTCATTAACGTGTGTGTGTGTGTGTGTGTGTGTGTGTGTGTGTGTGTGTGTGTGTGTGTGTGTGTGTGTGTGTGTGTGTGTGTGTGTGTGTGTGTGTGTGTGTGTGGTGTGTGTGTGTGTGTGTGTGTGTGTGTGTGTGTGTGTGTGTGTGTGTGTGTGTGTGTGTGTGTGTGTGTGTGTGTGTGTGTGTGTGTGTGTGTGTGTGTGTGTGTGTGCAGGGTGCAGAGACGAGGAAGCGCTCCCCCACTCTGAGCAGTCAGTTCAAGCGCTCTCTGGAGATGTTGATGAGGACGCTCAGCGTGTGTCAGCCGTTCTTCGTGCGCTGCATCAAACCCAACGAGTTCAAAAAACCCATGGTAAATATTCATTTTCACAAAATACAATATGTTCCCTGTCTATAGCTCGGGTTCAAGCAGAGACGGCACATTCTTTACTCAAGTAGAAGTACAGATACTCGTGTTTAAAAATACTCTGGTGAAAGTAGAAGTACTGACTAAACTTCTTTACTCAAGTCAAAGTAAAGAGGCTTTGAAATGTACTTCAGTAAAAAGTACCCATAACTAGCAGCTGTTTTAAAGAGTACCTGACCTCCCTTTATATTAATAGAACAATAATGTCATTGTTAGCTAATGAATGTTTCCATGGTGACCAACGGCAACATGACAACGTTTTCATTGGTCCCTCTTCTTTAGAGAAGACCAGGAAATGATGGATACACGGATCGTGTTCAAATCAATAGGCACGCAATGACTCTAAATAATAATGATCACGCCACCAAACACACATTCAGACTAAAGGAACCAGCCTGTTTGGAAAATGTGAGAAGTAGAAAGTACAGGTATTTGAGTTCAACATGTAAGAAGTAGAAAGTACAGGTATTTGAGTTCAACATGTAAGAAGTAGAAAGTACAGGTATTTGGGTTCAACATGTAAGAAGTAGAAAGTACAGGTATTTGTGTTCAACATGTAAGAAGTAGAAAGTACAGGTATTTGAGTTCAACATGTAAGAAGTAGAAAGTACAGGTATTTGTGTTCAACATGTGAGAAGTAGAAAGTACAGGTATTTGAGTTCAACATGTAAGAAGTAGAAAGTACAGGTATTTGGGTTCAAAATGTAAGAAGTAGAAAGTACAGGTATTTGGGTTCAAAATGTAAGAAGTAGAAAGTACAGGTATTTGTGTTCAACATGTGAGAAGTAGAAAGTACAGGTATTTGTGTTCAACATGTAAGAAGTAGAAAGTACAGGTATTTGTGTTCAACATGTAAGAAGTCAAAGTAAAAAGTCGTGTAGAAAAGTTCCCAAAATATCAAACGAAAGACTGCATTTTCTACGTCCTTATATCTCTCTTTTTTAACATCAATCTTTCAAATCAAATAGTAGTGTACATGCATACTTGTTCTAAGAGCCTAGATCAAAGAAATACAAATACAAAGTAATAAAAAAACGGCACAGAAATCTAAATGACCAACAAAGCTCAAAGTCTGCAGCCATGGTTATACTGTAGGTGGCCATTTTTAGAGGTTGGATACACGTAAAGTAAAGTATCTTAAAAGTCATATATCCGTTTGCCGTGTTTCCACTCATTCATAACTAAGCTCTTATTTAATTTTGCTTTTGAAAACGTCAATAAGTGTTGATGCTTATAAAACTCTGCTATAAATGTTGTTTGTTTCTTCCAGTTGTTCGACAGAGAGCTGTGTATCCGTCAGCTGAGATACTCCGGCATGATGGAGACGATCCGGATCCGACGGGCCGGATATCCCATCAGATACACATTCGTGGAGTTTGTGGATCGATACCGAGTCCTGATGCCCGGAGTCAAACCGGCCAACATACAGGTCAATAACACTGCCAGCTGTTCAATTCTGCTCTTCTTATAAACAACAGTGTCTGAAGTGCCACGTATAGAAGTCATCACATTTCCGTGGTTCTCTCTCCCTCCAGGAGGATCTTCGAGGAACGTGTCAGAAGATCGTTCGGGCCCGGCTCGGGAAAGACGGAGACTGGCAGATCGGGAAGACCAAGATCTTCCTAAAGGTTTGTTTATTTATTTTTAAGTAAGTAAATATTTTTGTGTTTCTGGAATCTGAATCCTCAATAGTGCTTTTTGTTTTGATCAAAAAAGGCAAGTCTGAAAAATAACAGACCGTGTGTATACCAGAGATAACTTGACTTAGGTTTGTTTCACATTTGTTTTGTAGTGATAACACCTTAGGGCAGGGGTCGGCAACCCGCTGCGGCCCTTTAAGCCCTCTGCTCTGGCTCCCTTGAGCTTAGACAAAAATATGAAGGAAATAAAATAAAAGTATTTGTAGGACTATTTATATTTTGTTGCACGGTTGAAAATGTTTCGTATCTTGTATTTTGAGGTGATACTGTGACACATACATTTAAAAAAAAAACGGTTTTAATTAGGTCAACTAAAATATGCGTCACATCCTGCTACGGTCCCGCGCCAGCGCCTTTTCCTGCGGGTGAATAACCTGACCCCCGGCTCGATGAGCGAACTATGGATACATCAAAGAAAAGTACCGGAGGAACACAGGATTTAATTCTGTGTGGACAGAGTTATATGCTTTCACAGCAAACGATGCTGGTTTACCGGTATGTTTGATATGTAGAGAGAAGTTGTCAACGGTGCTGCAGCCTTTACGTATCGAGGAACAACAAGGGAGAGGAAGACAGCTGACGATCTTCAGTCATAATTCAATTTCAGAAAACACTTTTTTTTATATTCCATGGAATGCTCTTAACGTCCCGATAGCAATGAATATATTAAATGCTTTGACAATAAATACATAAACATTTTTAAAAAGCACGACCAATCATCTGAGCCGGCTAAAGTAACTGGATGGCCTACCTGCCTGTCAGCCTTCCATCTGTGTACAAACTTATCTCGTGCCCTCATTGGTCATGTGCGCGTTCGTGTGTGTTTGAGGAGGGGCTCTGTAAGGAAGTGGCAGTATTTTCAAATTCTAGCGCACACGAGCTGGTTTCTCCATTCTTACTTACCCTACCTTTAACTCTTTTTAGGGTGCAGCTATATGTTTTATTTATTTCAAAGTGGGCCCATTTTAATTATATATTCTTTCCTTCAAATGTGCAGAGGACTCCCCAAGTGCTGTGTTTCATTTATTTTAAAGTAGGCCTGTGTATTATTTTTAATTCTCCTTATAGGAGTTCTTTGTTTCTTATTAGAGGTTAACAGTTTTATATAATGTAATAAATAGCCTAATAAATGCAATAATTTGTCTGATATAACAATAAATACAACTTTATAAGTTATCAAGCTATGAAATATGTTTTGCGGCTCCAGACAAAAGATCTTTTTGGAAAAAGGAGCACAATGGCTCTTTTGGTCAAAAAGGTTGCAGACACCTGCCTTAGGGCAACTCATTTACATAAAACATTAAGGCGATAGTTAAATTGTATGGCTCATGAAATACAATGAAAACACAAAAAAGACCTTTCGGTTTTGGGCTCTCAGACTGTGGTCCCTCCTCTTTATTCGTCTCTGCTTGTTTCCCATCAGGATCACCACGACATGCAGCTGGAGATCGAGAGAGACAAAGGCATCACTGACAAAGTCATCCTGATCCAGAAGGCTGTGAGAGGACTCAAAGAGAGGTGAGCACATGTGGGAATTAGTGGATCTAGTATCCTGAAAAACAGTCCTTGAGTAAACGTTCTCTGTTTTAAAATCTCCTCTGCTCTCGTAGGACTCACTATCTCCGGCTGAGGAGTGCAGTGACTTTGATCCAGAGGCTTTGGAGGGGCTATCAGTGCAGGAAGAACTTCAAAAAAGTGAGTCCTTCAGACGTCACGTGTAGTTTTTCAGAATCAGAATCAGAATACCTTTATTCGTCCCTCAGAGGGGAAATGTACATTTGTTACAGCATGCATACAAATAAATATTACAGATAACAAAATTAAAAGAATTACACAATTGACAAAAAACCCATACTGTAACAGTTCTGAAGATATAGCATATCTAGCATATATACACATCTCGGTTCCAGTAGGATATTTATGTTTAAACAAACTATATATTCACACTTTAGGACCACAACATTTAAAATATATTTGTATTGAAGACACAAAGAAAAGACATTTGGTACATTGATAGGAACCACAGTTACAAATGTTCATCAGTTCAAAGCTACTAGTGTTCAGCTTAGTCTCTACTATTGTCATGGACGTGGGAAGGGGGGGTGATGAGGGGGCCGCAGCACCCCCCATCTGCGAGGCTCCATTAACACCCGCAACCCCCTCGCACCCCCAAACACGGCGCACCTACAGTGTTAGCGCACAACAGTTTAGCCGCTGCGAGGCTCCACTAGCACCACCCCCACCCCCCGCGCAGCGCACCCCCAACTCTGACTGACTTCCCGCATCCCTGACTATTGTACATCAATTGACAAGCCATACATTATTTGATCTTCACTTGAAGGCGTTCAATATTTATGAGTGTTGTACAGACTCACAGGACAAAACAAAATTATAAATAATTTATAACAAAACAATGGGGGGGGGGGGGGGGGGGAGTGTCCATTAATCAGTAGACAAAAATGAGAGAAATTTGAAGAAGTTAAAACCTAGAGGTTTCGCCTCTTAAAGAATATTTAATTGTCTCCAGTTTTAGAAAAGACACACCCTCCCTGAGCCACTGAGCGTTGGAAGGAGCTTTTTGGGATTTCCAGTGAAGAAGGATAAGAAGTCATGTTGCCCTTTACTCCAGTCTTCACCCTTACATCTTTAAAACCCTCTCCTCTCTCCAGATGCAGTCCGGCTTCCTGCGCCTCCAGGCCGTCTTCAGGTCCAGGAAGTACTTCATTAGCTACCGGAGGACGCGTCTGCGTGTGATTCTGATCCAGGCTCGGTGTCGAGGGTTTCTGATCCGACAGACGTTCTGGAGGCGTCTCCGTGCCGTTCTGACGCTGCAGGCGTTCACCAGAGGGATGATCGCTCGACGCCTCTGCCAGCGGCTCAGGGCAGAGGTAAACCCCGAACACTATGTTTACTACTGCTACCTGTACCATGTGGCCGAGGTGCCAAAGAGAGGGGCCTCCTGGTGTTGAGGGGGGACAAGTTGTGACGTGTGACACATATTTAATTTAGTCAAAATAATCTGTAAAGCATTTTCGGGCTGTAGCGATTGTAATATTTCTATTATTTTTGATTATTTTTATAACGTCATCACTCAACAAAAAGTCATAAATAAATGAGATTAAATCCCTTTTTAATGACTTGAATGTATCCTGCATGCCTCCTTTTGTGCGTGGCTAGATGGACGCTGGGAAGATGTTGACCTTTAAAACAGAAAACCCCAACATATATGGATTAAAGATTAAACCCTGATCACTATGTTTACTACTGCTACCTGTAGCATGTGGCTGAGGTGCCAAAGAGAGGGGCCTTCTGGTGTTGAGGGGGGGAGAAGTTGTGACGTGTGACACAAATAATCACAAAGATAATCTGTAAAGCATTATACGTCTGTACTGAATGTCTTTATTTTTTTCATTAAAAACTTCTATTGAGGTTTTTTAATCACACATCAGAAAGTTGACACCATTCTCATGTCCGTATGCAAAAATGGGACGCTTAGCTTAGCTTAGCATAAAGACTGAAGAGTAAACAGGCTCTATCCACATTTTAAACAAGACATCTACCTGCACCTCTTGGTAGTTGGTAGTGCTCTCCACACATCTCTGTGCAAAGTGAGCATAATGTTGCATTCCCTGCTGGATGCCAGTTAAACCCCACGGCCCCGCGGGCGGGGGCAAAACGCAACAACTTGCAAGAAACACCGTCTGAGGGCTTCTTAATATTTAATAAACTATGAATGTGTCATACCCACTTAACGGGAAGAAACTCAGCTATCAGACAATATTAACAGTTTTTA
Organism: Notothenia rossii; assembly: GCF_949606895.1. Classification (NCBI taxonomy): domain Eukaryota; kingdom Metazoa; phylum Chordata; class Actinopteri; order Perciformes; family Nototheniidae; genus Notothenia; species Notothenia rossii. The sequence goes on from NW_027640173.1 coordinate 7,998, forward strand.
GCTAAACGAAACAAAAGCGTAATAACAAAGGCTCTGAATTAGCCCTGAGCGAAAACCTAGTGATGTTGAGAGTCATGTGATCCTGGCCTAAAATACGTCACCTTAAAACCTTCTTTTCTACTTTGTTTTGAAATGTATTTGTTTGAATGTGGCTTCAGGTCCCGTGATATTTATAAATGTTTGGGAGCTTTTTTTTGTGTGAAATGCTTTTTTTTTTATCTGCTTACTCTTTTTCTCTCTTCCTGTCCTGAAAGAAATGTTGAATAAATATTGTGTTTTGTAAATGCTTGTTTAATGTCAGTTTGTTATCAGCTTCATGAGATATTAAATAGCTTTGTGGAGAACTAACAGATAATATTCCTGAGCAAGTCTGCAGCTCCAGTGACTCGACGAGGAAGAAGTTAAGTGGCTGGAAGTTAGAAGAAATACAAATCTAATGCGTTTAGCGTTAACGAATAGTCCTGTTTCCACCTGTAATGTCTCCCGTCAGTTCCTCGGCTCTAGTTTGGATCAGAAAAGTTTACAATCTGACAGAATAGATGCTAATCAGGGTAACTTCCTGTTTCCTCTCCGCAGCTGCAGCGCCGCCTGGAGGCCGAGAAGCAGCGTCTTTTCGAGGAGGAGCGTCTGAGGAACCAGATGACGGCGCTCCGGGCGAAGGTGGAGGCGGAAAGGAACCACCAGGAGAGACTGGTGGTGATCGCCCAGCAGCAGGAGGAGAGAGAGAGGGAGGAGAGGGAGGAGACCAGGAGGCAGAAGGAGCGTCTGGAGCAGATGGAGAGGGAGAAGGAGCAGCCGGTGGATCACTCAGACATGGTGGACAGGATGTTCGGGTTCCTGGGAAACTCTGGACCGCTGCCCAATCAGGAGGGACGGGCACCCGCTGGATTTGAAGTAAAACTGGGCTCCAATACTTTTAATAACATCCTATTTAGTGTGCAAGGATAGATGAAGTACGTCGTATGTTAGATGCTTAAAATACCAGGATGTTAAACTGCATCTGGATAACTTTAGACATTCACCATCTTTCTTGGTATTCCTTTTCCTCTTGTGCCAACATCAAGTCAACACTAATATAACACCTGCTGGATTTGAAGTATAACTGCACCTCAATACTTTTAATAACATCCTATTTATTATACAAGGATAAATGAAGTACGTACTAATACATAGTATGTTAAATACTAAAAATACCAGGATGTTAAACTGCATCTGGATACATTTAGACACTCAAAATTATGTCCTTGTACCTTTTTTTTAAAAACAGCCTTACATTAGGACAGATAGGATAAATTAAGTACGTCCTGATACATATATATATAGCAGTGGCTCGGTCAGTAAGGGCTTGGACTGGAAGCCGTAGGGTCGCCGGTTCAAGTCCCCGAACAGACCTAAATATGGAGTGTGGACTGCTACTTGGAGAGGTCCCATTTCACCTCCTGCCCTGCCGTGGTGCCCTTGAGCAAGGCACCAGACACCTCCCACCCCCCTCACTCTCATTGCTCCCCCGGCACTGTACAATAGTCTAGTACTAGACTCCTTAGTATGGGTTAAAAGCAGGGGCCAAATGTCACATTGTGTGCTGTGTGCTCTGCATGTGTGACCATTAAAGAAATTAAAGACCATATTCTTCTTCTATGTTAAATACTTAAAATACCAGGATGTTAAACTGCATCTGCATAACTCACACACTCACCAGCTTTCTTGGTATTCCTTTTCCTCTTGTTCCAACATCAAGTCAAAATTGTAATTTGGTCCACAAAATACCTGCAACAGTAATATATGACCTGCTGGATTTGAAGTATAACTGCGTCCCAATACTTTTCCTTACATGGTGGCGGTGGTGGCGAAGTCCATAGGGATTTGGCTTGGCAACTGGAAGGTCACCAGTTCAAGTCCCGGAAAGACCAAGTGCTACCGAGGTGTCCCTGAGCAAGGCACCGTTCCCCACACTGCTCCCCGGGCGCCGTACATAATGTCAGCCCACTGCTCCTAACACTAGGATGGGTCAAATCAGAGAAACCGTTTCGTTACATAGTACCTGTACTACGTAATGACAATAAGTTGAATCTTGTGTGTACTGTGCACGACTGTTTCCTATATTGCGTAGTTGTTTCTGTTGTGGCTAATTAGCAGATGTTAGCATGCTGCTGAACATCGTTAACATTGGACTTGTCGCTTCATCTTTAGTCATGATTCTGTAGAAAACGCGTTGCACATATTAACGTTTTTCTTCTGTTCTCCTCCCGCTCAGGACTTGGAGAACAACCCTCAGGGTGACGAAGCTGAAGAGGAGGAGGTGATGAATGAAGCCCGGCCGCTGCCTGATGAGGAAGATGAAGATCTGTCCGAGTACAAGTTCTCCAAGTTTGCAGCGACGTACTTCCAGGGAGTTTCCACTTACACCTACATCAGAAGAGCTCTGAAACAACCTCTGCTGTTCCACGAGGACGAAGGAGACCAGCTGGTGAGAAACAGAAAACCCTTAACTCTCCACTTAAAGGTCCCATGTCGTGCTTTTCCGGTTATCACCCGTCCCCTTGTGTGTTATGAAGGTTTTTCTGCATGTGAACGGTCTGCAGAGTCAAAACCCTCAAAGTACACTCTGTAGCGAGTAAAACTCTAACACAGAGAAGACCTCCCCAAAACGCCTCGTTGGAGATACGTCACTGTCCATTGATTCTTCCGGGTAACTCGTGATGTCATGCGTTACCCGGAACCAAATGGACCAATCCGTGGAGCCGTTACGTTACGTCCGCGGAGCCGTTACGTTAAGCCCCCACTGATTGGTCCAAATTGACCAATCCACGGACTTCCTCACACACACACTCAGTGCATGCAGCTCTGCTGATCTTTCCTCCCTGGCTGCAGGCTGATAACAGACAGTTGGGATCGCGGCAAAATTCTCTCTGCAGACCCATTCTCTCTGCAGACCCATTCTCACTGCGTTCATCAACCTTTCTCTTACTCAATATCAAGCCACACTTATTGTTTTTACTTCGGCTGTGACTTTGTGTGTGCTCAGGATGAGTTTGGCTGTGTTTCGCTGTGTATCGCTAAACAAGGAAACCACACCTCCACGGAGCTCAGCGCGATTCACAACGTCCCGACCAATCAGAGCACACTGTGCTCACAGGGAGGGTGGGGGCTGGAGCTACTGGAGCTACAACGAGCCGTTAAAGGCAGAGAGGGAAATTCAGTGAATACACGTAGTTTACAGAGATGCTGTTTGAGAAACCAATGTGAGTTTGGAAAATTGCACAATATAAATCTATTCTAGTAGACCTCAACAATGGAAATATGATCAGTGGAAATGGCCATGACGTGGGAGCTTTAAGTATTTCACTGAGGATGCTCATCTACTCACTGGATGACTTTAGTTTATGGAAATCATGCTAATGCTTAAAACACAATGTAGACATGATTAATTCTTATGAAAGCAGTTAGCAAAGCACCTTTAGGTATCCGTGCTAAGAAGAAAACAGGGACGACATAAGTGCATCGACTCAAGTGCTTTACTTAAGTTCAAATTTGAGGTATTTCCTAATGTACCTGCGTCTAATTTATACTTTTACTGCAACTCCATTTGTCATTAGTTACTTTACATTCTGCAGTTATTAATCCACTTCCTGTCCGGTGAGAACTATTTATCTCCTGCTGATTTTGAATAATTGTATTATACACTGAATGAGGAAGTACTCTTTTATTTCTCCTTCCTCTTAACCGTAAGAAAGTCTTTAAAAGCCTCTTGGATGCATCGTGTTGTGGCGATCCAGCATAACACAACAGGAAAGAATGAAACAGAGGAATCAATGAAACACAAACACAGAAATAGTTGAGATTAATCATTATTATTTAGTTGCGCACCACTAAACCACAATGGGGAAACATGACCTGCCCTCAAGCACTCATACAGCAATGCTCCCACGAATACCAGAAACACAGGACGGATATACGTTTCTAAATGACACACGAACATGTTCCCTAAACATGTTTAACGCACACACATTGTCAGGTCTCCTACACTTGGACATGTTCCAGATGTCGAAAGGTCATCATCTCATGACTTCTTTAGGAGTGTTGCAGGATATGAATTATCCAATTAACAAACTACATAATAATAATAATAATAATAATAATACATTACATTTATAAAGCGCTTTTCCTGGTGCTCAAAGCGCTAAGGTAGGAGGAATAAGGGCAAGGGGATAGTTGATTAGGAGTTGAAGGCAAGAGTGAAAAGGTGAGTTTTGAGGGATTGTTTGAATGATGTGAGAGTGATGGCGGATCTGACGTGGCTGGGGAGGGAGTTCCAGAGTGTGGGGGGGGAGGCTGCTGCGAAGGCCCTGTCACCCCAGGTCTGGAGCTTTGTCCTGATGGGCTGCAGTAGGTTAGCTTCAGCAGACCTGAGGCGACGGGTGGGGGTGTTTCGTTGGATGAGGTCACAGAGGTAGGGGGGGGGCAAGGTTGTTGAGGGCTTTGAAAGTGAAAGGTAATATTTTAAAGTCAATGCGGTGTTTGATGGGGAGCCGGTGGAGGTCATGGAGGATAGGGGGGATGTGGTCGGAGCGTCGGGTGGAGGTGAGCAAGCGGGCAGCTGAGTTTTGGACATATTGAAGTTTTTTTAGTGTGAATGCAGGTGATCCAAAAAGTACGCTGTTGCAGTAATCCAGTCGGGATGTTATAAAGGCATGGATCAGAGTTTCAGCAGCGGTCGATGAAAGACATATTCGTCTGCACATGAACGCACCTCCATTTCTTACATTAACTAACACTTAACTGTATTATATCTAAATGTAGCCTCTTTGCATTTCCTCTGAGCTTGGCGTCAGCTCACTTAACGTAATAATTAGCAAAGAGACGATTCTATGGAAACTGTAACTTAATAACATACCTAGTTACTATGACTCGGTCCAAGATTGATATAACAATCGCCACAAAGCTGAAAACTGGACTGTTTTTCTGAGAAACTCATGAAAAGATGACTTTTTTTAAAGATACGAGGTTCTCCCAGGGACAAAGCTTCAACACATAATGTCGAAAAGAATAAGATGGACCGATGCAAACTACCTAACATAATATATAAAGTAGTTTTAAAAAAACAAAGAAACATCTGCAGCTGTAAAATGCAACTTCCACAGGGAACAGTTTTGACTTCATGACTCTAACTTGTAGTGCTTTATCTTCACAGTGTGGTATTAGTATTAAAGGATATATATACTTCCTCATGTCCTCCAGGCTGCGTTGGCGGTGTGGACTCTTGGTGGAGTACTCTTTTCTGTCTCCTTCTTCTTAACCTGAATAAAGTCTTTAAAAGCTTCTTGTATCAGCTGGAAAATGCATCGTCATTACATTACATGACATGACACTTTTATCCAAAGCTACTTACATACTCAGTACTGTGGGCAATCCCCTCTGGAGCAATTTGGGTGAAGTGTCTCAGGGACACAACGACATGCTGACTGCAGTGGGACTCGAACTTGCTATCCCCCGAGCGCACTATTCCACTGAGCCACAGCCTCCTCGTCACAAAGCTGAGAACAGGGCTGTTATTGAGAGAAACTCGAAAAGATTACTTTTTTTTAAAGCTTTAAGCACATAATGTCTAATAGGTATAAGATGCACCACTGCAGATACCCAACATTATATAAAGTAGTTAAAATCATTTGTATAATGCAACATACACTAAAAACACTAAAACTACAAGACCTGGTTGACTATAAAACTATTCAAATTATCTTCAAATCCACAAATCAACAATTACCTCATAATGTCCAGGGACTTTTCACACGGAGAGAAAGCATGCACATGTTGAGAGGAAACTGCATTTTCAAAAAACCACCCGTACGAACAAATGCCAAACTTCATTGCATCTCATCAAAAGGTGTTCGTCTGTGGAACAGCTTTAATGATGCACTGAAATATTGTACAAGTCTATCTAAACTGAAAGTATTATTTAGGAGCCAAATCATTAATGGTTAAAATCCCATTTGTTGTTATTGCTTGTAATTGTAAAAGTAATTTCTTTCTGATTGTTTTGTAAAAAAACAAAAAGCAAACAAATTAACAAGACAAACATGTCGCAGATGACGATGACCTAATATTTTATTTATAAGATAAATGTATGCTAGAGTAGGGATGCATATCGTTGACTTTTTTACGATACCGATACCACTGAACGATACAGATACTCAACCGATACATATCGTGATACTTTGAAAATGTATCATCCCACAATTATTCCCATGAAGCGCTTCACGATATAGTTAACATGTCAAATGAATATTACATTCAATTGTGGGACTTCTTGGACCTTTTAGTAGGCTACTGAACAAACAATGAAAAATAGATTAAGAATATGAAGAAAACCGATTATGGAATATCTTTTATAACACCCGCCATCAGGTGTGCCGCGTGAATAGCACATCTTGTCAATGCAAACAGACCGTTATAGCACCGTTATAATTAATGTTAAACCTGAGATTCGACTAGAGAACAAATACATAATAGAATAAAGGTCATGAGATCTCTGCATTGCACAAACTAACAAATCTTTAAAATCAACATTTGCCTTCACTGGTGAGAGAAAACAAATCCCATCACAGTTCATTTGTGGGACTTTTACCTTTCTAGTATTGAACAAACAATGAAAAATACATAAAATATTTTTTTATAATTTTTTTTTTTTTTTTTAAAGTCTCTAAACCGGATCTGATTTCGGTACGGTATACCGTAGCCACCAGTAACCGGTATTTCGGAAATACCGGATACCGGTATGAATCCCTATGCTAGAGGGGGTAGGACCAGAAACGTTTTTTTTAAGCTTCTTCTTGCCCCTGTTGAACATGACAGAGACTATTGGAGAATTATTTTTTTAAATATATATATTTGTTGTACTTTGTTATAATTATTAATTTGAGTGAGAAAAAAAGAGAATATATACAGTATATATATATATATATATATATATATATATATATATATATATATTATTGTTGTATGTTTTTGTTTCTGACATAATAAATTGACTAATACACAAGGAACAGTTTTGACTACATGACTCTAACTTAGTGCTGTATTTTCACAGTGTGTATTAGTACGTGTACTTCAGTAAATCTGCACAGTGTGTATTAGTACGTGTACTTCAGTAAATCTGCACAGTGTGTATTAGTATGTGTACTTCAGTAAATCTGCACAGTGCGTATTAGTACGTGTACTTCAGTAAATCTGCACAGTGTGTATTAGTACGTGTACTTCAGTAAATCTGCACAGTGTGTATTAGTATGTGTACTTCAGTAAATATGCACAGTGTGTGTTAGTATTTGTACTTCAGTAAATATGCACAGTGTGTGTTAGTATTTGTACTTCAGTAAATATGCACAGTGTGTATTAGTACGTGTACTTCAGTAAATCTGCACAGTGTGTATTAGTACGTGTACTTCAGTAAATCTGCACAGTGTGTATTAGTACGTGTACTTCAGTAAATCTGCACAGTGTGTATTAGTACGTGTGCTTCAGTAAATCTGCACAGTGTGTATTAGTACGTGTACTTCAGTAAATCTGCACAGTGTGTATTAGTACGTGTGCTTCAGTAAATCTACACAGTGTGTATTAGTACGTGTACTTCAGTAAATCTGCACAGTGTGTGTTAGTATTTGTACTTCAGTAAATCTGCACAGTGTGTATTAGTACATGTACTTCAGTAAATCTGCACAGTATGTATTACTACGTGTACTTCAGTAAATCTGCACAGTGTGTATTAGTACGTGTACTTCAGTAAATCTGCACAGTGTGTGTTAGTATTTGTACTTCAGTAAATCTGCACAGTGTGTATTAGTACGTGTGCTTCAGTAAATCTGCACAGTGTGTATTAGTACGTGTGCTTCAGTAAATCTGCACAGTGTGTATTAGTACGTGTACTTCAGTAAATCTGCACAGTGTGTATTAGTACGTGTACTTCAGTAAATCTGCACAGTGTGTATTAGTACGTGTACTTCAGTAAATCTGCACAGTGTGTATTAGTACGTGTACTTCAGTAAATCTGCACAGTGTGTATTAGTACGTGTACTTCAGTAAATCTGCACAGTGTGTATTAGTACGTGTACTTCAGTAAATCTGCACAGTGTGTATTAGTACGTGTACTTCAGTAAATCTGCACAGTGTGTTAGTATTTGTACTTCAGTAAATCTGCACAGTGTGTATTAGTACATGTACTTCAGTAAATCTGCACAGTGTGTGTTAGTATTTGTACTTCAGTAAATCTGCACAGTGTGTATTAGTACGTCTACTTCAGTAAATCTGCACAGTGTGTATTAGTACGTGTACTTCAGTAAATCTGCACAGTGTGTATTAGTATGTGTACTTCAGTAAATCTGCACAGTGTGTGTTAGTACGTGTACTTCAGTAAATCTGCACAGTGTGTATTAGTACGTGTACTTCAGTAAATCTGCACAGTGTGTATTAGTACGTGTACTTCAGTAAATCTGCACAGTGTGTATTAGTACATGTACTTCAGTAAATCTGCACAGTGTGTATTAGTACGTGTACTTCAGTAATCTGCACAGTGTGTATTAGTACGTGAACTTCAGTAAATCTGCACAGTGTGTATTAGTACGTGTACTTCAGTAATCTGCCAATGTGTATTAGTACGTGTACTTCAGTAAATCTGCACAGTGTGTATTAGTACGTGTACTTCAGTAAATCTGCACAGTGTGTATGAGTACATGTACTTCAGTGAATCTGCACAGTGTGTATTAGTACGTGTACTTCAGTAAATCTGCAAAGTGTGTATTAGTACGTGTACTTCAGTAAATCTGCACAGTGTGTATTAGTACGTGTACTTCAGTAAATCTGCACAGTGTGTATTAGTACGTGTACTTCAGTAAATCTGCACAGTGTGTATTAGTACGTGTACTTCAGTAAATCTGCACAGCGTGTGTTAGTACGTGTACTTCAGTAAATCTGCATAGTGTGTTAGTATGTGTACTTCAGTAAATCTGCACAGTGTGTATTAGTACGTGTACTTCAGTAAATCTGCACGGTGTGTATTAGTACATGTACTTCAGTAAATCTGCACAGTGTGTATTAGTACGTGTACTTCAGTAAATCTGCACAGTGTGTATTAGTACGTGTACTTCAGTAAATCTGCACAGTGTGTATTAGTACATGTACTTCAGTAAACCTGCACAGTGTGTATTAGTACGTGTACTTCAGTAAATCTGCACAGTGTGTATTAGTACGTGTACTTCAGTAAATCTGCACACTGTGTATTAGTACGTGTACTTCAGTAAATCTGCACAGTGTGTATTAGTACGTGTACTTCAGTAAATCTGCACAGTGTGTATTAGTACGTGTACTTCAGTAAATCTGCACAGTGTGTATTAGTACGTGTACTTCAGTAAATCTGCACAGTGTGTTAGTATTTGTACTTCAGTAAATCTGCACAGTGTGTATTAATTAGTACATGTACTTCAGTAAATCTGCACAGTGTGTGTTAGTATTTGTACTTCAGTAAATCTGCACAGTGTGTATTAGTACGTGTACTTCAGTAAATCTGCACAGTGTGTATTAGTACGTGTACTTCAGTAAATCTGCACAGTGTGTATTAGTATGTGTACTTCAGTAAATCTGCACATTGTGTGTTAGTACGTGTACTTCAGTAAATCTGCACAGTGTGTATTAGTACGTGTACTTCAGTAAATCTGCACAGTGTGTATTAGTACGTGTACTTCAGTAAATCTGCACAGTGTGTATTAGTACATGTACTTCAGTAAATCTGCACAGTGTGTATTAGTACGTGTACTTCAGTAATCTGCACAGTGTGTATTAGTACGTGAACTTCAGTAAATCTGCACAGTGTGTATTAGTACGTGTACTTCAGTAATCTGCCAATGTGTATTAGTACGTGTACTTCAGTAAATCTGCACAGTGTGTATTAGTACGTGTACTTCAGTAAATCTGCACAGTGTGTATTAGTACATGTACTTCAGTAAATCTGCACAGTGTGTATTAGTACATGTACTTCAGTAAATCTGCACAGTGTGTATTAGTACGTGTACTTCAGTAAATCTGCACAGTGTGTATTAGTACGTGTACTTCAGTAATCTGCCAATGTGTATTAGTACGTGTACTTCAGTAAATCTGCACAGTGTGTATTAGTACGTGTACTTCAGTAAATCTGCACAGTGTGTATTAGTACGTGTACTTCAGTAATCTGCCAATGTGTATTAGTACGTGTACTTCAGTAAATCTGCACAGTGTGTATTAGTACGTGTACTTCAGTAAATCTGCACAGTGTGTATGAGTACATGTACTTCAGTGAATCTGCACAGTGTGTATTAGTACGTGTACTTCAGTAAATCTGCAAAGTGTGTATTAGTACGTGTACTTCAGTAAATCTGCACAGTGTGTATTAGTACGTGTACTTCAGTAAATCTGCACAGTGTGTATTAGTACGTGTACTTCAGTAAATCTGCACAGTGTGTATTAGTACGTGTACTTCAGTAAATCTGCACAGCGTGTGTTAGTACGTGTACTTCAGTAAATCTGCACAGTGTGTTAGTATGTGTACTTCAGTAAATCTGCACAGTGTGTATTAGTACGTGTACTTCAGTAAATCTGCACGGTGTGTATTAGTACATGTACTTCAGTAAATCTGCACAGTGTGTATTAGTACGTGTACTTCAGTAAATCTGCACAGTGTGTATTAGTACGTGTACTTCAGTAAATCTGCACAGTGTGTATTAGTACATGTACTTCAGTAAACCTGCACAGTGTGTATTAGTACGTGTACTTCAGTAAATCTGCACAGTGTGTATTAGTACGTGTACTTCAGTAAATCTGCACACTGTGTATTAGTACGTGTACTTCAGTAAATCTACACAGTGTGTATTAGTACGTGTACTTCAGTAAATCTGCACAGTGTGTATTAGTACGTGTACTTCAGTAAATCTGCACAGTGTGTATTAGTACGTGTACTTCAGTAAATCTGCACAGTGTATTAGTACATGTACTTCAGTAAATCTGCACAGTGTGTATTAGTACGTGTACTTCAGTAAATCTGCACAGTGTGTATTAGTACGTGTACTTCAGTAAATCTGCACAGTGTGTATTAGTATTTGTACTTCAGTAAAGGATCTATATACTCCCTCCCGTCCTCCAGGCTGCGCTGGCGGTCTGGATCACCGTGCTGAGGTTCATGGGAGACTTACAGGAGCCCAAGAGTCAGATGGCGATAAACGACGGCAGCGAGAAGATCCCCGTCATGACGAAGATCTACGAGACCCTCGGAAAGAGGACGTACAAGAGAGAGCTGCAGGAGCTGCAGGTGGAGGGGGAGGTGAGAGGGCCACGGTGTTTTGATAACGTTACAGACTGAGGATAACATACATAATGTAATAATGACTCCATGTTTGTTTCTACAGAACAGCGCCATCGACAGCCAGAAGAGGAACAGTGTGAGACATAAACTGGTGTCTCTCACCCTGAAGAGGAAATCTAAAATCACTGAGGAGGTGAGATTCAAACCTGCAAGTTATTTTATAGTTATCACCAGATGTTGTTGTTTCTGTACTTGCAAAAAAACAACTGGACACTGTCGAACTTTCAAAGACAGCTGCTTTGCTGTCATACCTTCATCAGGCAACAAGTGATTGGAAATACATATTTTATTTCCAATGTTTTGATGCACTCCCTCGTCTCCTACGCTCCTGTCTGATGCAGACGTGTTGAATGTTCTTCTGGTTCTTTATATTTGAACATGTTATCATATACTGAAGCACTTACACAACACACTGATATCACTTGTTTTGGATTAAAGACAATAAAAAAGGCAATCATGTTGTAAAATGTACATTCTCTAGTTTTGGTTTCATGATGGTGTTGCCCTGGGAGACTTCAATGAGTCCCCATAAGCAGTGTCAGCAGTCGTTGGACAGTGTGATTACTCAGAGCACATCAATTAAGACGTTTTTCTTTGTTTAAAATGTGCTTCAGGTGACCAGACGTCTGACGGAGGGGGATTACGGCCTGCAGGGGAACAGCATGCTGGAGGACAGACCCACCTCCAACCTGGAGAAACTCCACTTCATCATCGGGAACGCCATCTTAAGACCCGCCCTCAGGTGAGCCGAGAGAAACTGCATATTTACTTTCTTTAATTCCTTTTAATGTCATCACCAAATCCAGACTAGTGTGTAAAATCATGGAGGCTGCAGTGTTTCTAAATCCTGCAGAGGTGGGAAGTAGTGGAGTACAAATACTTTGTTACTGTACTTAAATACATTCTGGTGTCAGTACTTTACTCCACGACTTATTTTCCTGACGAGTTTTTACTTTGACTTCTTATATTTTGAACACAAATACCTGTACTTTCTACTTCTTACATGTTGAACACAAATACCTGTACTTTCTACTTCTCACACTTTGAACACAAATACCTGTACTTTCTACTTCTTTCATGTTGAACACAAATACCTGTACTTTCTACTTCTTACATGTTGAACTCAAATACCTGTACTTTCTACTTCTTACATGTTGAACACAAATACCTGTACTTTCTACTTCTTACACTTTGAAAACAAATACCTGTACTTTCTACTTCTCACACTTTGAACACAAATACCTGTACTTTCTACTTCTTACATGTTGAACACAAATACCTGTACTATCTACTTCTCACATGTTGAACACAAATACCTGTACTTTCTACTTCTCACATGTTGAACACAAATACCTGTACTATCTACTTCTTACATGTTGAACACAAATACCTGTACTTTCTACTTCTTACACTTTGAACACAAATACCTGTACTTTCTACTTCTTACATGTTGAACACAAATACCTGTACTTTCTACTTCTTACACTTTGAACACAAATACCTGTACTTTCTACTTCTTACATGTTGAACACAAATACCTGTACTTTCTACTTCTTACATGTTGAACACAAATACCTGTACTTTCTACTTCTTACATGTTGAACACAAATACCTGTACTTTCTACTTCTTACATGTTGAACACAAATACCTGTACTTTCTACTTCTTACATGTTGAACACAAATACCTGTACTTTCTACTTCTTACATGTTGAACACAAATACCCGTACTTTCTACTTCTCACATGTTGAACACAAATACCTGTACTTTCTACTTCTCACATGTTGAACACAAATACCTGTACTTTCTACTTCTCACATGTTGAACACAAATACCTGTACTTTCTACTTCTTACATGTTGAACACAAATACCTGTACTTTCTACTTCTTACATGTTGAACACAAATACCTGTACTTTCTACTTCTTACATTTTGAACACAAATACCTGTACTTTCTACTTCTCACATGTTGAACACAAATACCTGTACTTTCTACTTCTTACATGTTGAACACAAATACCTGTACTTTCTACTTCTTACATTTTGAACACAAATACCTGTACTTTCTACTTCTCACATGTTGAACACAAATACCTGTACTTTATACTTCTCACATTTAGAACACAAATACCTGTACTTTCTACTTCTTACATGTTGAACACAAATACCTGTACTTTCTACTTCTTACATTTTGAACACAAATACCTGTACTTTCTACTTCTTACATGTTGAACACAAATACCTGTACTTTCTACTTCTTACACTTTGAACCCAAATACCTGTACTTTCTACTTCTTACATGTTGAACACAAATACCTGTACTTTCTACTTCTCACATGTTGAACACAAATACCTGTACTTTCTACTTCTTACATGTTGAACACAAATACCTGTACTTTCTACTTCTTACACTTTGAACCCAAATACCTGTACTTTCTACTTCTTACATGTTGAACACAAATACCTGTACTTTCTACTTCTTACATGTTGAACTCAAATACCTGTACTTTCTACTTCTCACATGTTGAACACAAATACCTGTACTTTCTACTTCTTACATGTTGAACACAAATACCTGTACTTTCTACTTCTTACATTTTGAACTCAAATACCTTTACTTTCTACTTCTTAAATTTTGAACTCAAATACCTGTACTTTCTACTTCTTACATGTTGAACACAAATACCTGTACTTTCTACTTCTTACATGTTGAACACAAATACCTGTACTTTCTACTTCTTACATGTTGAACACAAATACCTGTACTTTCTACTTCTTACATGTTGAACACAAATACCTGTACTTTCTACTTCTTACATGTTGAACACAAATACCTGTACTTTCTACTTCTCACATGTTGAACTCAAATACCTGTACTTTCTACTTCTCACATGTTGAACACAAATACCTGTACTTTCCACTTCTTACATGTTGAACACAAATACCTGTACTTTCTACTTCTTACATGTTGAACACAAATACCTGTACTTTCTACTTCTTACACTTTGAACACAAATACCTGTACTTTCTACTTCTTACATGTTGAACACAAATACCTGTACTTTCTACTTCTCACATGTTGAACACAAATACCTGTACTTTCTACTTCTTACATGTTGAACACAAATACCTGTACTTTCTACTTCTTACATGTTGAACTCAAATACCTGTACTTTCTACTTCTTACATGTTGAACTCAAATACCTGTACTTTCTACTTCTTACATGTTGAACACAAATACCTGTACTTTCTACTTCTTACATGTTGAACTCAAATACCTGTACTTTCTACTTCTTACATGTTGAACACAAATACCTGTACTTTCTACTTCTTACACTTTGAACACAAATACCTGTACTTTCTACTTCTTACATGTTGAACACAAATACCTGTACTTTCTACTTCTTACATGTTGAACTCAAATACCTGTACTTTCTACTTCTTACATGTTGAACACAAATACCTGTACTTTCTACTTCTTACATGTTGAACTCAAATACCTGTACTTTCTACTTCTTACATGTTGAACACAAATACCTGTACTTTCTACTTCTTACATGTTGAACTCAAATACCTGTACTTTCTACTTCTCTCATTTTCCAAACAGGCTGGTTCCTTTAGTCTGAATGTGTGTTTGGTGGCGTGATCATTATTATTTAGAGTCATTGCGTGCCTATTGATTTGAACAGGATCCGTGTATCCATCATTTCCTGGTCTTCTCTAAAGAAGAGGGACCAATGGAAACGTTGTCATGTTGCCGTTGGTCACCATGGAAACATTCATTAGCTAACAATGACATTATTGTTCTATTAATATAAAGGGAGGT
The DNA here is from genome assembly GCF_949606895.1 of Notothenia rossii. NCBI lineage: Eukaryota > Metazoa > Chordata > Actinopteri > Perciformes > Nototheniidae > Notothenia > Notothenia rossii. The sequence continues at coordinate 23,203 of NW_027640173.1, forward strand.
CAGGTACTCTGAAATCCTGCAGTTGTAACTCTATCAGAGATCTTGGGTATTGTTTTGCTCAGCTGTTGTTGCTCTGTGTCTTCAGGGATGAGATCTACTGTCAGATCTGCAAACAGCTGACTCAGAACTCGTCTAAGAGCAGCCACGCTCGAGGCTGGATCCTGCTGTCGCTCTGCGTCGGCTGCTTCGCCCCCTCAGAGAAGTTCGTCAAGGTAACAGACCTCGAAACAAAGCAGGAATAACTTCCAATGCAATGTGAAAGTACAGCTTAGAGACACTGGAGTTCACCTCTGGATCCCTGGTTAGTCGGTTAAAGCTAGACTCCTAAGTGTCTCTGGTAGGATTCTGATACTAGTTATTCCAACTCTTTAAACATGACGATGATATTATCCCCCATGCGCTTTGATTTGTAAGCTGTAGCTGCTTCAAACATTATTTCATACAATTATGCAAGAGTGCATTTTATGGCGTATAAATCGAACTTTTAATTCATGAAATTAAGAGAAATGTTTGGCTGTTCTCTCAGAATTCATTTGTTTGTAATTATTGATGAGATAACTCAGGTGTTGAAGAATGAAAGCAGTGAATGCACGCTTGTTGAAAGATGTTAGAAAGGGAGCTCTGTTCTAATAAAACTAATAAAGCTTTTCCTAAAGTGGGATTCAGTCTGAAGATCTATGTGTGTTTATCACAGCAAAGACTCTCTATATAGATGAATAAAATAGATATCAAAGACAGATGCAGATGATCTGAAATTCATATTTTTTTGGCGGGAATAATTTGCTTAGGTATTCAACCTTTGACACAGTTCATCATGTTCCTCTTTTCACTGTCTCCTTTCCCACGGCCTGGGGTATTGCTGCTATCTCTCTTAAGGAGGGGCAGCTTGGGCGCATTGTTGTTGCAGCTTATGACCGAGCACAAGCCGACATGAGATAGTTTATTGTTCAGGGACATCTAGAAGTCCTGGACTTTGAGTCGTGGCTGAACCTGTCTCTGCGGTCCTGCCTGACTGATTGTTGACATCCTCGTGGATTCATCTTCTTATTACAGACACATGCATTTCCAAACATTTGGTCTACCCATGTTGCAAATGTATTATCTTTTCAATTTACACACGGCATCTATTGCACGTCTGTCCGTCCTGGGAGAGGGATCCCTCCTCTGTTGCTCTCCCTGAGGTTTCTCCCATGTTCCCCTTTAAACTGTGGGGTTTCTCTGGAAGTGTTTCCTTGTACGATGTGAGGGTCTAAGGACAGAGTGTCTAAGGACAGAGGGTCTAAGGACAGAGGATGTCGTGTTGTCATACTGATATTCTGTACAATCTGTGAAGTCCACTGAGACAGATGTAACATTTGTGATATTGGGCTATATAAATAAAGATTGATTGATTGGGACGTAGGTTCCCTGGCGCATATTCTTTTCTATGGACGAGAGCTCTAGTTAGATTCAGGGTCCATATTTGTTTAGTCTCGCTGATGAAGAATGTTGATTATTACACTCTGAACTAGTTCAAACCTGGAGCTACAGGAGGGGTCTTCAGAATTGATTGTGGCATCTAAACCGTGTGGTCAGATCGTGGCCCGTGACATGTCTTGTTCAGGGTTCAACATTCAAGGTTCTTTATTGTCAAACGAACATAGCTACAGAGTAATTATGTCGTTGAAAATCTTAGGTCACAGGCTTCTCCAACAATGCAACACAATAATACAGATAAGCAGACAATATTAAAACAATATTAAAGTATATTATATTAAGAGTAATACAAAAAATAAAAAAAGTTTTTAAAAAAGTGTGAAAAAAAGTGAAATAGTGCAATACGAGTCTATATACAAGTTATTGGAATAATATAATAATATTAGATAATAGGTAAATAATTACTAAGTAGCAGATGAATGTTATGAAATAGTTTCAGCAGTTCAGGTGTTTAACAGTCTTCTGGCCTGCGGGATGAAGCTGTCCCTGAGTCTGGTGGTTTTAGTCCGGATGCTTCGGTAACGCCTGCCAGAGGGCAGCAGACTGAACAGTTTGTGGCTGGGGTGATGGGGGTCTTTTATAATCTTGTGAATTCTCCGGCCGAAGCTCCAAATAAACCGTCACTGTTTGCCATCAAAGCTCCAGCTCTCCTCGTGTCTCTGAGTCCTGACTCCATCAAAGCTCCAGCTCTCCTCGTGTCTCTGAGTCCTGACTCTAATTGCTTCAGATGTTTCCCTCACAGTTAATGATACAAAAAAATTATCAGGAATTGGAGATTGAACTGCATTCCTAAAAATATAAAAACTCAGCGGTGAAAACTGAAGCTAAACTTTTAAGAAAATGATTTACTCAGGTAGTTGTATGTATTTCTCAAAAGCATTTCATGACTTGTATTCCTTTCCAGTTTCTAATATTCATAGATCCCATAACGACATCCATTTCTGTCTCTCTGTTTGTTTCTCTGTCAGTATTTACGGAGGTTTTTGATCAACGGTCCCCCTGGTTACGCTCCATATTGTGAGGAAAGGTTAAGGAGGACGTTTGTGAACCGAACCAGAACTCAGCCGCCATCTTGGCTGGAGCTACAGGTCAAATACCTTTTGTATTATTATTTGTATTTGTATTTCATCTTTACTTTCTACCTTATTTGAATCCTGTTTTTTCACTCTGCTGCTGCTGCTGCTATAAACGCCTCAGTTTCCCTGCGGGTATAAATAAAGTCCCATCTTATCTAATCTTATATTTTAAGTCACTTGATGTGGTGGGATCATATCACTTGGAATATTCTTCATCTCAGCCAACATATTAAACGTTTTTGATTAAATATTGTTTCGTTTGTTTTTCAATAACAAATGTATTTTGGATGGTGAATGAAAAAAGATAGTCTTTTATATTTGTCTTATAAAATATGACATATAACGTAGAAGAATAATATAATTATATATTTATTGTAGTAATAATGATAAGTACCACTTTACAATAAGACTACTACCCTTATAAAGGATTCATAAAGGGTTTCTAATTAGGTTATGAATTAGGTTGTAAGTACTTTATTAATCAGTAAGAACCATTTATAAACCAGTTCTCACATAGTTTTCATACGTCAACACAGGCTCACTATTTGGCAAGATGACTAAGCCTTATATTGGCTACTTAGCGAAAATCAACTCATTGAGCAACAGATACCAAGGATGCTGGCTGATGAAGGAGACGAAGTAAGCTAAGTAGCCAATAGAAGGCTTAGTCATCTTGCCAAATAGTGAGCCCACATTTATCTGTACAGCTAAGCCTTATATTGGCTACCTAGCTTACTTCGTCTCCTTCATCAGCCAGCTGGTATCTGTTGTTCACTGAGTTGATTCCCCCCCCATCCATCTTGATGTTTCTTGGCATCTCTTTATGACCATTTATTTACAAGTTACTAATATGTATAGCTGCCAAAAGGGAGCCTTATTGTAAAGTGGAAACAAATCACCATTTATTAATGAGTTACTACCATTTCTAATAAGGCTTAGCAGTACAGATAAATGTGGGCTCACTATTTGGCAAGCAACCGGTTACAGTTGCCCTGTTTATCTCATGTCTTATCATTTCATTTCATTTCAAACCTTTATTTAACCAGATTGGTCCCTTGAGATCATAGATTTCTTTTTCAAGGGAGACCTGCAGCAATTAGGTTCCACATGAAACATAAAACAACATAAAACAATAGAGGATATCATACAACATATTTACAAGCTACATTTACATACTTATCAACATTTACAAATACCCATAGTTTCAAAGAGCATTTCACTTAGACTTGCTTTAAAAACATAAAAGCTTAAGGATTTATAAAGTGTTCACAACCTAATTAATAACTGAATTACAAACTATTCGTAAAGGGGCGGTCTTATTGTAAAGTGGTACCAAAAAAATATATATATGTTAATAATTTAGTTTTTAGGAGAAGGGGTTAAATAAGTGTAGACTTCTTCCCTCCCCTTTTCGGATGTGTAATTAAGTAGATCGTTTGTTGATATATAATTTGTAATTCAGTAATATTTGTGTTTATCAAGTTGACACTGCTTACGTTTGTACAGTATAATAGTTATCATGTTTCATGTCATTATTATTATTTGTTGGTATTTGTAGTAAGTCTGTAAAGGTGTGTGTTATTATATTTTGACTTTTCTTGTGTGTGTCAGTTCGTACTCAGCGGTGAACGTCAGCACTAACCTGATGCAAATAGTTATTGTTCTACAAGTTCTAAATAAATCTAATCTAATATTTTTGACTTAAATCCCATCTCTCCCCCTCAGGCCACTAAATCTAAGAAGCCCATCATGCTGCCGGTGACCTTCATGGACGGCACCACCAAGACTCTTCTGGCCGACTCGGCCACCACGGCCTCGGAGCTCTGCAACGCCCTCGCTGACAAAATAAACCTGAGAGACCGCTTCGGGTTCTCGCTGTACATCGCCCTGTTCGACAAGGTGAGACCAGGGATGTATAATAAGAAGAGGAGATACGTGAGAAGTGAGAGGATAAGTGAGACCAGGAAATGAGATCAAACTATAAACCCTAACCCTAACCATCATTGGTTCATCTCTTTCCTGTCCTTTAAGAAACCATTTATCTCCAGATGATAAACAGGGGGTCTGCGGGGTCTTAGAAAGTATTAAAAGTTGATAAATCAATTTAGCGTAAATGAAGGCTATTAAAAAGTATTAAAGGGCATTTTCCAAGGTGTTAAATGTTGTAGCTTGTTTTCAATAAGTATATCAATTGTCCAAAGAGGTTGTATTTTACAGTCTGCCTGAATGTAATCATTGCGTAGGTGTGTAGTGTGATTCTGTGTAGTTTATTTATGGCATCCCGTTGGATTTCACGTCATCTGAACAGGACATCGCACGCTCACTGCTTGATAGCACGCAAAGGTCCGTTTACGCCGGTTGTTAAGCAACATCGTTATGGGGAAATGCAAGTCTGCGTCCAAATGGTTGGAAGATAAGGAGGAAGGACAATCAATACTGTATATAGTCAATGTGAGGTAAAGTGTGTCGCCAAGGTAACCGGTTAGAACTCCAAGTGGCGATGAGGTCTTAAAATGTATGGAAAGGGTCCAATGATTCAAAAATACTTAAAGATCCAAAAATACTTAAAGTTCCAAAAATACCGTAAATTCCAAAAATATTTAAAGTTACAAAAATACCGTAAATTCCAAAAATATTTAAAGTTCCTAAAATACCGTAAATTCCAAATATATTTAAAGTTCCAAAAATCCTTAAAATTCCAAAAAACGTAAAGTAAAAAAAAAACGTAAGGTTCCAAAAATACCATAAATTCCAAAAATACCATAAATTCCAAAAATACTTAAAGATTCAAAAATACTTATAGTTCCAAAAATAACGTAAATTCCAAAAATACTTAAAGATCAAAAAATACCGCAAATGGTTGGAAGATAAGGAGGAAGGACAATCAATACTGTATATAGTCAATGTGAGGAAGTGTGTTTCCAAGGTAACCGGTTAAAACTCAAAGTGGTGATGAGGTCTTAAAATGTTTGGAAAGGGTCTTAAAAAAGGTCTTAAAAGGAATTACATGTGACTTCAGGATTCCTGCGTATGCCCTGATAAAGGATGTTTGTGATTAACTGAAGGATGAATTGTTCCTTATGTGTGTCCTCCTTCTTAAAGTCTTTAGAAAGCCTCTTGGATACAGCAGGAAAATGCATCGTCACAAAGCTTAAAACAGGGCTGAGAAACAACACACGGAGATTTTACAGAATATGATGCCTTTCTGCAGATTAAACTACCCGACCATATATAAAGAAGTTACAATGACTACAAGATGAATTATCTACAGCAGGGGAATCCCCTCATTCATTGGTTGTCATTTCCCATTTCCCAATACATTTAATTAGTAGTATAAGAAGCATTTAACAGATAACATTTGAAGCATAATAAACACATAGTTTTAATTAAGTGAGATTTGACTGACTTTAACTACTAGTGGATTATTTGCTCAGTCTTTTCTCAGAAGTGAAGGGTCTGAATGTGTTTGTTTGCTCTCCTCCAGGTCTCGTCTCTCGGCAGCGGCAGTGACCACGTGCTGGACGCCGTGTCTCAGTGCGAACAGTACGCCAAGGAGCAGGGCGCGCAGGAGAGGAACGCCCCCTGGAGGCTGTTCTTCAGGAAGGAAATCTTCAACCCCTGGCACGACCCGGAGGACGACCACACCGCCACCAACCTCATCTACCAGCAGGTCGTACGGGGCGTGAAGTTCGGAGAGTACCGCTGCGAGAGGGTGAGCACAACTGTTTAAAAAAATCACGGTTCTAGTAAAAATATGCTGTGATTAATTATCACTATTTTCCAAGTATTTATAAAGCAAGAATCGATGCATTTCTGTAAAAAGTGATCAGTAGATTAACCCGTAATGAAACCAAGTTGAAATTCAATCCAGATCTATACAAGGTGAGCAAAAAAGATATCATAGTTGCCTCCTAATGCTCGTCTCTTGGCCCTGGGTATCTCCAGGAGGAGGACCTGGCAGAGCTGGCCTCTCAGCAGTATTTCGTGGATTACGGCGCTGAGGTCCTCCAGGATCGTCTGCTCAGCCTCGTCCCGTCCTACATCCCCGACAGAGAGATCTCCTCCACCAAGACCACCGAGAAGTGGCTGCAGCTCATCGTCAGCGCCCACAAAAAGGTAAACGTCACCACATCTGACACCTGTGTGCTTCAAGATTCAAGGCTTTGTTGTCATGTGTACGTTAGCTGCAGTCACAGGCTCCTCCAACAGAGCAACATATAACATAAGATATTAGTTTATTGATCCCAACAAAAATGGGGTGGCTGTACCCGTAGGATAGAAAAGGGGGAAGTGACGTCTGACTCAGAGGTCGCGCGGCTGTGGAGAAGAACGTGTGGCCCACAGTCTGTTACTGAGATTAGGCTAGTTAGCTAGCAGGTTTATTGTTTTGGGCGCGGTCACTTTTGCCTCCACTTCCTGTTCAAATACATGTTGAAAGAAAAATTAAATCTGTTTACAGTTCTGTTTTATATGGGTGTTGAGAGATGTATCCACCTGCCCACACCCCCTGTTAAATGGTCTCACCCACATTGAGGATGCTTCCTACGCCCATGTTTTATTCCATGCGTCAAGTCAGGCAAATTGGGTCAAAATGTTATTGCATCAAAGATCTGTTAACATTCAAAGGAATAAATATATGCTGTAACTCTTTTGCTCTAGGCAACTCAAGGGCTCAGGTAATGTGATTACTATATGAATAATGGTCCAAAACAACATCAAATGCATCTGGTGTTTTGTTAAGTAACATACTTTCGTCGCCGGCCGGCCGATACATGCCGCACATTAAGTGGGCCTGTCTGTCTTTAATCCCCGGGACACTTTTTCCTCCCAGTCCGCCCCTGGATCCCAATGGGGGACATTTTTGTGTTGCAGCAGCATAAAAAGACATGGCATTGTATAATAAAAATTAAAAATACTAGATATATATATATATATTATATATATATATATATGGGACATAGAAAAAATAAATAGCTCATCGTCAGCGCCCACAAAAAGGTAAACGTCACCACAACATCCTTAAACATTCATCTGATTGCATTTTGAAAATGATGTATCTAATATATCAAATTCCATTTACTTGTATATAGACTCTTCTGGCAACTGTGTGTGTGTAGCTGTGTGACAGTAACTAACTCAAAGTGTGTGTGTGTGTGTGTGTGTGTGTGTGTGTGTGTGTGTGTGTGTGTGTGTGTGTGTGTGTGTGTGTGTGTGTGTGTGTGTGTGTGTGTGTGTGTGTGTGTGTGTGTGTGTGTGTGTGTGTGTGTGTGTGTGTGTGTGTGTGTGTGTGTGTGTGTGTGTGTGTGTGTGTGTGTGTGTGTGTGTGTGTGTGTGTGTGTGTGTGTGTGTGTGTGTGTGTGTGCAGGGACTACACAGTAAACGCAGGCTGAGCACTCAGAGGGTGAAGGAGGACGTGGTGGACTTCGCTCGGTTAAAGTGGCCTTTGCTCTTCTCACGCTTCTACGAGGCCTTCAAGTTCTCCGGTTGGTCATACTGTATACAACTGTCTTATTTAATATTGGGTCTTTTAGAGGGGAAATATCCTGACATGCTTCTTAAAAAAAGTATTAAAAAAAAAAAAAAGATCCCGATCCACGATTTTTTTCTCCCGATTCCGATCTTTTGAAAATCACTTGATCGGCTCCGATCCCCGATCACGTGATCGGATCGGGACATCTCTAACACACACACACACACACACACACACACACACAAACACACACACACACACACACACACACACACACACACACACACACACACAACTCGACCCCTCAAAGACTGCAACCACTACTATTTTAGAAAATCTACTGTAAGTGTAAATATGCAAATTGACATTTATTTGTATACCTCTGCTCTTACCACTCTTATTTATTTATTGTGTCTATTTTTTACTGCAGTGAGAGTTGCCAAAGACATGTCGTTGTACTTTGTATGATGTCAATAAAGTTATATTCTATTCTATTCTGTCCTCTCAGGCCCCAGTCTGCCGAAGAACGATGTGATCGTGGCGGTGAACTGGACCGGGGTTTACTTTGTGGACGAGCAGGAGCAGGTCCTTCTGGAGCTTTCCTTCCCAGAGATCACTGCGGTGTCCAGCAGCAGGTACCGTGACACCAAGTTTTCATTGACACACTTTAGCTAATGTGCAAATGACAATAAAAGCCTTGAAACTTGAAACCATGACCTTAAAGCTCCAGGGATTAAACATCCTCTGTGTCAAATTCATATTCATTTTGAGGACTCCTTCCAAAGCCACTCAACCCCAAATGATCCTTGTAAACGAATCATTTGATGAATAACTCAAACACAAAACATAGCCACTGTTCGCTTTTGTATTTCATTCATAAAGAGCTGTCAGGAAACACAACTTTAACAAACAATGTTTCTTGAAAAGATTTCACATCAAAGCTTTGATTGAAGAGAATAATGTCTAATTATACATCCTCGTTCTGCATCAAGGAAAGCCTGTGATTTAAATGACATCCCGTCTCTCAGAGGGGGAAAGCTGCAGGGCCAGAGCTTCACGTTGGCCACGGTGAAAGGAGACGAGTACACGTTCACCTCCAACAACGCTGAGGACATCAGAGACCTGGTGGTGGACTTCCTGGAGGGTCTGAGGAGGAGGTCTAAGTACGTGGTGGGACTGATCGACTGCCCCAACCCTGGTGAGACATAGAGCTTCATTTAACTGTGTCTGAAAGCATTGCAACGCTCTTATTAATACTAGAACACCTCTGTATATATGGAAATAAACGTGTGTATAGGTTCAGAATCAGAATCAGGTTTATCACCAGGTAGGTTGGCACGTACGAGGAATTTGACTTGAGGTCGTCGTGCATACATAAAATAAAACGAAAATGTAAAATACAGATAGAAACTATATTAAGAAAACTAATAACATTACAAAATATTAAAAAATATAGTCAAATATAGCAATATTTACATTTAAATGGAATTGGAATAAAATAAAAATAGATATTGTAGAAGATGTTGTGTACATTGTGTGCATTAATGTTGTGTTTTGTAGTAAAAGCCCACAGGAAAAGTGAAGTATTTCGATTCTGAATTTGCTGCTGGACTTCATATAAATATATATATATATATATATTTAAGCTATTGCTTTTATAAAACGGTTACCAAGTGTGGCAGTATGAAAGAAAAATACACACTCTAATTTAAATAGTTTTTATTAGTAAATAATGATGTTCAAAATAAAATAGTCCCTCCGTTGCCTTCTGCACGAAACATAGAGCGAGGTGGTTGCTATGCAACAACACTAACAGCTAGCGAACATATTAGACAGAGAGCGTTGATCCATTATTTGGCTATTTATTTACATTAATGTGTATGTTGCCGTTTATTGTGCACCCACTGAAAAACTGTCCAGCATCAGTAGCATGGCTTACGTGGTCACTTGTATAGGTTGAGGTTGTTCGAGGCTGTTGCTTGGCGCGGCGAGAATATTGCTCCACTTTCTCCGGTCCCCTCCTCGTTAGGTGCTTTTTTTCTGGAGATAGGCACTGCTCAATCCACTCCTCCATAGTAAGACCCCCCCGGAGGCCGAAGTTAATCTTAAATGTTTCCATCTTATGCTTTCTAAGATTGTTTCGTAACGGAAGAAATGTAAATATATTTATAAAAGTCAAATCAAGCAATCTGATTGGTCGATAGTGTTTTTGCGGACCTCTTTGATTACAGATTTGAAAACATTGTGGCTTGCTTTAAAAGTAGCACAATTCATTATGTCAAACCTTGGAAAGTATCTAGATATCCCTGCCCTAATCCCAAAGGAACTGCACACTGAATATGTTTTGCCGTTTGATGTCTATGTCTGGAGCGCTGCGTAAAAAGGAGGGTTTCTGCCCCGTTACTTCTCCGCTGCTTTCTTGTTCCAGTTTGAAAAGCAAAAAGCCCAACTGTATACTGTTTTTCTCAGACGCGGAGGGATACTGACTTGTTGTGAAAAGTAACTTACAATTCTACCCGTGGTATACGCTCAGTATATCACAGCTAAGAACCAATCAGATTGCTTGATTTGACTTGTCCGTTTTATAAATATATATATATATATAAACAGTCTTCATATGTCTTGTTCGTCCCTCAGTGGGCGCGGTGGACTCCACCTTCCTGAGTTTCTGTAAGGGGGATCTGATCATCCTGGACGAGCACAGCGGGGATCAGGTGATGACGTCGGGCTGGGCTCACGGGATCAACGACCGCACGAAGCTGAGAGGAGACTTCCCTGCTGACTGCGTGTACCTGCTGCCCAGCCTCACCAGGCCGCAGTACGACATCGTGGTGAGGGGAGAGGATGCAAACATAGACTGTGTGTATAAAGGAACATGGCCGTAAACCATGCATCTCTATATTATATCAGACGACTTGTAGTCAGTTTGAAACGATCAATGCGCCTTTTTTTCTGTTTGCAGTTTCAAATAAGCCCTTCAACATTTAAAAAAACACACATTATACTCGTTAACTTGCATTGCATCCCTTATGTAAAACTCTGGTGATGATATGTTTAAATACACTTGCAGAGCCGGCCCTTGGCATAGGCAGTATAGGCGAATGCTAAGGGCGCATCAATCAATGGGGGGCGCTGAAAATTGAAGAAAAAAAAAAGTTAGAAATTAAAAACATATATTTTTTATTTTATTTCATAAGAACGCAATTTCCCGGTTTTGGATCAACAAAGTACATCTTATTATCTTATACTGACAGTACTACGCCTATATTGCATACAGCGCCCATAAACTATGCCGCACCCCCCCCCCAAATCAAGTTGAACTGCATCAGCCCCAGTAAAAACCAGAGGTTTATGTGAAATAGTTCTTGTGTGCAATTATAGGTTTTAATTTTGTATTTGTGTTAATTTAAAATAGATCAAACTCCCAAAAAACGTATACAGATTTTATTAACATCTCTTAATGTTGCTCTCAAAGTGCACCAGATTGATGCTTTTAACTTCAATATTAAAAAAATAAATCTTCCTGGGGGAGCATGCCCCCGGACCCCCCAAGAGGAGGTTAGGTCCCTCCCACTTAAATCATGTTCACATGGATAGGATACTAAATACAGTTGCACACATCTTGTGTCCATATCTTTCTGTTTTGGTGGTCATGCCACACCCGTGCATGCATGCGCGAGTGATAGTGAGTGTCTGCATTTTGGGGGGGGGGGTCGCCAGCTAAAATCTTGCCTAGGGCAGCAAATTGGTCAGGGCCGGCCCTGTACACTTGCATCTATAAAGGTTTTTAAATCTGATCTGAGGTGAATTTCTTGTTGTTTATTTTGTAACTTGTGATGTATGCCATTTTGTAAAGCACTTTGATCTGCACGTGAATAAAGATTTATTATTATGAGAACAGGAGATCGGAATCAGAAACAATTGAGCGACATTGAGATGTTCTCTTTGCACTTGAAAATATATTTGTCTTTTAACTCCCACATCTGTGTTTCCATTTCCCTCTCTCCTCCTCAGGCTCTGGTGACGATGACTCCTAATCAGAGGCGAGAGTCCATCAGTTCGTCACAGCTGAGCGTCTCCGACATCGAGGACAGAACTAAAGCCCACACGCTGGAGGAGTACTCCTACGACTACTTCAGGTGAGTTTCCGCATCCTTTGCATACAGACATAAAGTGTATAGTGTACCTATACATGTGTGTTTCACCCTCTTCTATCTGGTCTCCAGGCCTCCTCCTAAGAGCACTCTGAGCAGGGTGATGAACCCAAAGTCTCGGGGGAAGGAGCGTCTGTGGAGCTGCAGCCGGGAGCCAATCAAACAGCCGCTGCTGAAGAAGGTGCTCGCCCACCAGGAGCTCTCCCAGGAGGCCTGCCTCGCATTCATTGATATCCTTTAGGATCTGTATGTGTGTTATATGCAGAGATGGCAAAGTGTTCAAAAATACTCTGGTGAAAGTAGAAGTACTGACTAAACTTCTTTACTCAAGTCAAAGTAAAGAGGCTTTGAAATGAACTTCAATAAAAAGTACCCATAACTAGCAGCTGTTTTAAAGAGTACCTGACCTCCCTTTATATTAATAGAACAATAATGTCATTGTTAGCTAATGAATGTTTCCATGGTGACCAACGGCAACATGACAACGTTTTCATTGGTCTCTCTTCTTTAGAGAAGACCAGGAAATGATGGATACACGGATCATGTTCAAATCAATAGGCACGCAATGACTCTAAATAATAATGATCACGCCACCAAACACACATTCAGACTAAAGGAACCAGCCTGTTTGGAAAATGAGAGAAGTAGAAAGTACAGGTATTTGAGTTCAACATGTGAGAAGTAGAAAGTACAGGTATTTGAGTTCAACTTGTAAGAAGTAGAAAGTACAGGTATTTGTGTTCAAAATGTAAGAAGTAGAAAGTACAGGTATTTGTGTTCAAAATGTAAGAAGTAGAAAGTAAAAAGTTGTCAGAAAAACAAGTAGTGGAACTGGTACTGATACCAGAAAAATGTACTTGAGTACTTTAACAAAGTATTTTTACTCCACTACTTCCCACCTCTGGTTATATTTTTGCATCATCACCCTTTTTTTACCAAACGGAATACTTTTTAATTATGTTTTTTCTCAGAATAACACCTTCCTCTCCCATAATTAAACAAATAAATGCATACATATAATACATTAAACACATTAAAGGTGGCGCAGGTAATTCACTTCAGAAACACTTTTTGTTATATTCCATTGAATGCTCTTAACATCCCGATAGCTATGAATACATTAAATACTTTGACAATAAATACATTTAAAATATCTCATCTGTGGAAGCCGTGGCGCTGTAAAAAGCACGACCAATCATCTGAGCCGGCCCGGCTAAAATAACTGGATGGCCTACCTGCCTGTCAGCCTTCCATCTGTGCACAAACTTATCTCATGCCGTCATTGGTCATGTGCGCGTTCGTGTGTGTTGGGGGAGGGGCTCTGTAAGGAAGTCTGAAGGAAGGGGCAGATTTCTTTCGGCTGTGTATTTTCAAATTCTGGCGCACTCAAGCTGGTTTCTCCATTCTTACCTACCCTACCTTTAAGTAGTACTTAAAATATATAAGTAAATTGAGACCAATGCATGATTTACCATAAAGTACCATATTGACCGAACATAAGACGGGTTTTTTTTCCTAGAAATAAATCTGAAAGAGATTTTCTTCCTCGTGTTATATTTGGGGTCTAGACTTTTCGATGTAATTACACAGTCACAGCAACAGATGGCGCCAAACGAGTGTTCCCCCAAGCGAGACACCGTCTTAAAGTAACAGTAACAGGTAGATATAGAAATGGAGAGAGATAGAGACCAACTGGAACAAAGGTGCTCAAAAATAGGCGAGTTAATAAACAAGAGAGGCAAAGTTACGATGCCAATTTTAAGATAACGGTGATCAACGAACCTGTCATCAAACAACTGTCGAGGAGAAAATAAATATGGTGTTACTGAGTGAAACGTCAGAAGATGGCGAGCCCAAAAAGGCAGCCTTAAAAATCTAAACATTCAGAGAAAAGCATTAAAAAAAAGAAGGTATTTTTCCAAAAATGAGTAAAAAATATTCGGGTCAAAACGGTACTTTCAGGTTTCTTGCAGTTCTGAGTTTGTTTATTTATGGTTGATATCACTTGTTGTCAGGTAAACAAAGTGTGATGTAGTGTAAAGAAATGTTAGATTCTCGTCCCCTCTCTCATGGTATTTAAGAAGTATAAATGATTGTTTGCTGTCCTTGACCCTCGCACCTC
>NW_027640172.1:0-45468 GCF_949606895.1 Notothenia rossii
CACGTCTCTTCTTTGAAATCATGTTCAGCTCTTGTCTTGGTCTCAGTTGGAGCTGGTCTTGATTTTGCCCTCAGTTAAAGATTCTTCACTTTAAAGCAGGTTTTCTCCTCTCCTTACTTTACCCATGAGCTCTGCTTCTCCTCTCATCTCCATCAGGTACTGGACTCGTTGCTTCCAGCCTGACTTGGCCTCAGATTTCTCTCCCTCAATCAGCAGGTCAATGTACTCTGGAGTGGAGAGAGGATTTGGCTTCAGTGCGATCTCTCTTAGTCTGTTCAGAGACTGGGCAGACCTCTCCATCATCTCCCTCACATCAGTCTGAAGACGCTTCAAGTCAGCATTAATTTTGTCGATCAATTGCTGAACAGTTCCTTAGCCTCTGAGGCCTTCAGGTACTTTTCTTTCAGATCATCCAATGTTTTCATTTCTTTAACATCCTTATACTCCCATCTGTACTTCTGGTTAAAATGTTGACTCCAATGACATCTGCCTTTACATTGTTTACAGTTTCCATCTAGTCCCATTGCAGGAGACTTCCATTTATCTGCATCATTGGCAATATAACACGGGTAGTGACAGGTGACATTACACACCTGACAGTTGGTGATGAACTTTCCAGTGCCAGACATGTCTATTTTATCAGGCTTTGTATAAACTACTGGGATCTTAAAATCCTTATTTCTGCTGATCTCTGCTTCATGGAGTTTCAGTTGTTGACTTGTCTCTTTAATCGTCTCAAGCTTGGCTAACCCTACTTTAACCTGCTTTGGCACATTTTCAATTGAGATTTGGAGCTGATTTCTTTCTCTGAGGACTTCCTTTGTCATTGACAAGCTTTTGGTTGTAATCTTATCTAAAGCATCAAAGAACCTCTTCATGCTTTCTGCCCCCCTTTTCCAGAACATCTGATCAAAGCCTCCCTCTTCCTCCTCTCCTCTGGAGTCAGCAGCAGCAGATGATTGGTTCTGTTCAAACAAGGCAGAATTATTGAATTTGAAGTGAACTGGCAGCCCGTCTTTTGTTTTAGGACATGGGACGCCTGAAGCTTTGATCGCCTCGAGAACTGGTGGGCGTTGGCCGTCTGCGAATGTCACCAGAACCTGGAGGTTTTCTTCCACATCTTTGCCAAAGATTGAGAGCACAGAATCAAACACATACCTCTGTGTTGCTGTGAGCCGAGCTGAAGAAGCCTGAACTACAAAACACACAGCGTCAATTTCACTGACGCCACGCTCTGAAGAGAAGAGATTACGTATCTGTTCTGTGATCATCTTGTCTCTTGTTATTCCTCTTGTATCTCCAAAGCCTGGAGTATCAACAATGGTCAGAGAGAAAGGGATTTGAAAGCCCTCTTGGTGGTTGATTCTGTACACAGTGACTTCAGAGGTCTGGCTCTCAGCTTGAGATCTCGACTGATCCTCATCAACTAACTTGAATCTGAAATCGTCCTCCCACTCTACACCAACGATGTAGTTGATGAGTCCATTGATCAGAGTGGACTTTCCAGATCCAGTTGCTCCAAGAAGCATGATTGTGCGATTTCGCTTCATGCTTTCTTTGTTGAAGTTGTACCTCCGGCATCCATCAACTTCCATGTCTTCTTCTGTCAGAGGCAGTTTGTAAACTGAGGGAGATTCAGAGTTGATCCTTTTGCTTTGACTTTTGAGGGATTCTTTAAGAAGTGAAGGTTTAGTTGTGCGGACATTAACAGCGATGCTTTCTTTGCTTCTTCCAGCTGCACCACAATCACACCTGACCCTGACAGCGTATTCTGTCTCTGGCTGAAGTCCTGAAATGATCGCCTTCTCAGCTCCCGCCATCATTTGCTCCCAGTGGAGATCTTCCTCTTTCACCTGTTGGTCTGGTTTGGCGTACTCCACGATGTAGCTCAAAACGTGGACATCTTGTCCGAGCTCAGCAGGTTTCTCCCAGCTGACTGATATCTCACCTGAGGTAGATTCAACGTGGAGTTTTCCAGGAGGGCTGCAGGGTAAGGTTTGAATGGATCCACTGACTTCATTGGCTGGCCCGGCACCTACTGGTGTCTCTGCCCTGCATCTGAACATGTACTCTGTGTTAGGACTCAGGCCGCTCACTGTGACTTCTTCAGCTCTGGATGCTGTCTCTTGTTTCCAGCCGTCCTCTCCACTGACACAGTACTCAACAGAGTAGGAGGTGATGTCCTCTGCTCCAAATCTGGGTGGAGAAATGTTCAGCGTCACACTGCTGTCGTTTATATCACTTCCTGTTACTGTTGCAGGCTTTGAAGGCGGCTCAAAGTTCTCATTGACAGAAAGGCCGTCTGTGTAAAGGTAGATGCTGGCTCCTTTCTGTGTCTCCTTTGTTAAACCCACTGTCAGAAATGTGATGTTCTTCTTCTCCTTGTTGGCCTCTGCTAAATCACTGAAGAGCTTTGCTTTCTGTCGCATTGCTTCCCTTTCTTCTCTTGAGTTGTACCATTGATCTGGAGGGTGTGGATCTTGAGAGTCGTCTGGTTTGGGTGTTTGTTTCAGGTAGTTTGATAAAGTTGAGAGGTACGGTTCATCACTTCCCAGCGAGGTGAAGACAAAACACACAGCATGCTCTGCTTTGAGAATTTCTTTGTACAGGTCTGTTTGAGATGAGATGATCTTGGTGTTTGTCATCATGTCGGTCAGAGACATCACGGTGTAGATTTCTCTCTCCTTACAGTCCATCCACTCGTTCAGGTCCTTGCTGTTGAAAGGAGAAGAACATGTCTTCCTCAGTTCCTCTGCGAGCACAGCTTCTTCTTCTCCTCCTCCTCGGATTGATGGAAGTTTCTTTGCCAGGGTTCGTTGGAATTCCAGTTTGAACTGAGAGCACTTCTGTTTAAAGGTTTTGAGTTTGTTTCCAATCTGTGGGAACAGCTGTGCAGTTTGGGTTCTCAGTGCATCATTGAACCTCATCTCCAGGTCACTGAGGTCCTCCAGGACACTCTGACATTCTTCAACTAATCCTATACTTATCTGACGGACAAGTTTAGCAGCAGTAGAATCTAAACATGTCAGAGGCAACAGCCAGACCTTCACTGGTACTGCCTTTTCCCCGTTGGCTCCCAGCAGCTTTGGCAGACTTTGGTACACCTCTACTGCATCCTGAAAGGATGTTGGAGGTTTCGGAATCAAAAAGTCTCCAAAGAATCTGCAGGACAGTTTCTCAACATTTACTTTGTCCTCGTCTTCCATTTTCAGCGAGCCTTCACCCTCTATTGAAAAGCAGGGAATTTTCTTGATCATCCCCTTCAAGTTGCCCTGAATGTCTCGATGGTTCTCGTTGACAGACACCTCACGGTCAAAGACAAAGAAGGCTTGAGCCCCATAAAGGATACCTGTGACTACATGTGTTGCTATTCCTTGATCAAAGACAGACTTCTGTATCGCATCGTCTCTCCCAAGATGATTCATGGACAGTTCGTGGAACTTTGTGGTAGCTTGATACTTCAGAGTTACTCTGGCCTGATTTTTTGAAGTCTTGCTATCGTTCAGGTATTTGGCTGATCCTTCAACCTTTACCAGTCCACCCAAGAAACTTGCCTTCAGAGACGCTTCAACATTTAGTGCTGAAGATTTGTCCTCAATTGATTCAGAAGCAACTAAATCCCAATTATTATAGTTCTGTGGTCTTTCCTCAGTATGATTTTTAAGGTTCTCACGGTCCCACAAAGTCATTCCTGCAAAAGAAGAAGAAAGAATCGAGCTTAATACACACTATCTTTAAGGGACAGTCATATAACAAGATTTAAGTAAAATGCCTTCCTGTGCAGCAGGAAACAGCTTCTACAGGCGGTCAAAAGCTAAGATGGTCACTTCTCATCGACGTCTGGAGTATACTAGATAGCTGGTCTTTGAAGAGATGTGGGGCCTGTCTTTCTCTGTGTTTTTAAAGAATCCTCGAATCGAGCTCCAACTTCTAACTTTCTGTCAGGTCTCTGTCTCTTATCTTTACTGAAACAAAGATAAGGATTCCCTCAGTTGTGCTTCCTGTATAGTTCCCTGACTCTCACCACTGTTACGCTGACGACACACAGATTTACTCTTCAGTTAGACTAAATGTGATTGGTGATATTAGTACTCTCCATGACTGCCTGTATGGATGTCACTTAACCTTCTGGATCTAAATTCATACAAACAGAGGTCTTTCTTAGTGTTCCTGGTAACTTTGTCTCTGAATCCTGCATCAGAACCCTGGCCCCCAACGTCAAACCCTATCAGGAAACCTGGGTGTGATCTTTGACCAGAATCTGAACCTCACATAAACAAGCTAGTCCAAACCTGCTTCCTCCAACTCTGCAACATCACAAAAATAAAATCCATGCTATCAACCAGACATCTGGAATAACTGATTCTTAACTTTGTATCTGTGTGTTTCCTTGCTTCATCTTACCAAGTCATTCTGGACAATTCTATGCTTCCAACTTTGTGGAAACAGTTTGGGGAAGAAGAACCTTTCTGTTCCAGCATGACTGAGCCCCACAAAGCAAGGCCCATAAAGGCCTGTTTGGGTGAGTTTGGTGTGAAAGAACTTGACTGGCCCGCACAGAGCCCTGACCTCAACCCATTCAACACCTTTGGGATGAACTAGAACGGAGAGCCAGCCTCTCGTCCAACATCACTGTCTGACCTCACAAATGCTCTTCTGGATGAATGAGCAAAAATGTACACAAACACACTCCAACATCTTGTAGAAAGCCTTCCCAGAAGAGCGGAAGCTGTTATAGCGGCAAAGGGGGGATCACATTCATGTTAATGCCTAAGAATTTGGAATGGGATTTCATAAAACCTCCTGTTGGTGTAATGTGTAGGTGGCCCACTACTTGTCTGTATATGGGTATGTAGGTGTGTCTTTACACATCTGCTCACCTATGAGGATCTTCCTCTGAATTCCACCAGAATGGGTTACCAACTGAAGGGGGCAGTTGAATGGGTTTTTAATACCAACTGAAGGGGGCAGTTGAATGGGTTTTTAATACCAACTGAAGGGGGCAGTTGAATGGGTTTTTAATACCAACTGAAGGGGGCAGTTGAATGGGTTTTTAATACCAACTGAAGGGGGCAGTTGAATGGGTTTTTAATACCAACTGAAGGGGGCAGTTGAATGGGTTTTTATTGTATTTATTTTCACCGCTCACCTATGAGAATGGTCCTCTAAATTCTGCCGGAAGAGGTTTTAATGCAACTGAAGTGGGACAGTTGAAGAGATTTTTACGAAAGCAAATGAAAAAAGGTAAACCGTTGAATTAAAGATTATATCTTAGAGGTCAACATCGAATTGAATGATTATCACAATGTAACCGAGCCTGGCGGTAAACTTGGATAGACTCAATAGCTTCTGATAGGTCAATTAGTATGTCCGATTATTAGTCTGAGATTATTTCTGGCCCGCCAAGCTCAACAGCGGTGTTTGAGTTGATTTTTCTTCGCTCTGAGGTGTTCCACAGGGATCAATCCTTGGTCCATACATTTTTTCATTAATACACTTTACCTCTGGCAACAGTCAGTTTCACTCTATCTCTCATCACTGTTACGCTGACGACACACAGATTTAGACTGGCTGCCTCTGCTCTGACCTCTCAATGCCTGTGCATACGCGTATAACTGTGTGTGTATTTGTATATGTATGTGCATGTATTTCATAACTTTGTATACTTGTATTGTGTATAAAAAAGCATGTGCGTGTAACAGAGTGGAAACAGAATTTCCCCATCGGGGGATCAATAAAGATTCATATTCTTCTTCTTCATACAAACAGAGGTCTTTCTTAGTGTTCCTGGTAACTTTGTCTCTAAATCCGGAATCAGAACCCTGGCCCCCAACGTCAAACCCTATCAGGAAACCTGGGTGTGATCTTTGACCAGAATCTGAACCTCACATAAATAAGCTAGTCCAAACCTGCTTCCTCCAACTCTGCAACATCACAAAAGTAAAATCCTTGCTATCAACCAGACGTCTGGAATAACTGATTCATAACTTTGTATCTGTGTGTTTCCTTGTGGGGGCAAAAAGAAAATGTTGTTGTTCTGTTTTTAAAGGTATTTTTTCCTCACCTGGGACCAGAGAGTCGTTGCGGCAGTCGTACAACATCCCGAGGCTGAAAGGCCGTCCGAGCGCCGCCACCTCCATCGTCCCGCTGACTTCAGAGTCCATCGCTTCGAACAAACTAAAAAGAATCGACAACAGCTCATTAGTTAACTTCAATGATTTGGTAATATCATGTCCAACCATGCTCACACTAATCTGCAAATTGACACAAAGCCTCTACCAATACCGACGATTGGGCCGATGCCGATACCGATGTGAATATGTTTTCATGTTTGTTTGTTTAGTTGTTATTTTTTCCGTTTTTGTGCCGAACAAATTATAAATCTTTATGAAAAATATTCTAGTTTTTCATAACGTCCATCATAATCCATTATAACACGTCACTTTTAATGATAATAAGACATATTTCATTGAAATAAATGCCATTCATGAATCAAATCAACCTATTAAATTATAATAGTGCTGTGATTTGCACAATTCCATCCATCCATCCATCTTCTCCCGCTTATCCGTGGTCGGGTCTCGGAGGTAGCAGTTCCAGCAGAGAGCCCCAAACTTTCTTTTCCCTGGCCACATCAACCAGCTCTGACTGGGGGGTCCCAAGGCGCTCCCAGGCCAGAGAAGAGATATAATCCCTCCACCTGGTCCTAGGTCTACCCCTTGGTCTCCTCCCAGCTGGACGTGCCTGGAATACTTCCCTAGGGAGGCGCCCAGGTGGCATCCTAACTAGGTGCCCGAACCACCTCAACTGGCTCCTTTCGACGTGAAGGAGGAGCGGTTCAACTCCGAGTCCCTCCCGGATGACCGAACTTCTCACCTTATCCCTAAGGGAGACACCAGCCACCCTGCGGAGAAAACCCATCTCGGCCGCTTGTACCCGCTTTGCAAAATTTACATTCTCAATTGTTTCACTTTCACAGTTTGATTTCTCAAGTATATACCAAGTTGCACTGTTCGAGGAGCGTGGGTCTTATCAATCAATCAATCAATCAATGTTACATTTGTCTCAGTGGACTTCACAGTTTGTACAGAATATCAGTCTGACAACACGACACCCTCTGTCCTTAGACCCTCTGTCCTTAGACCCTCTGTCCTTAGACCCTCACATCGTACAAGGAAAAACTTCTGGAGAAAACCCACAGTGTTGTGTCTCGTCAGATTTGTTAATATTATTTCTCTGTTTAGTTTCTATTGTCAAGTCTGCGTCTGCTAACCCTTTTTGTTGTCTGCCATTTCCTGTTTTACTTTGTTATATCCTTTCTCATTTCAGGTAGTTCGACTCCTACCTTGTCAGTATGTTCACTGACCTGATTGCACCTGTAGAGTCCCTTGTATGTGTATATATTCTGTGTGTTCCCTGTGCCAAGTTCCAGATCGTTTCGACTCTTGTGTTGCCTTTCAGCCAGTTGTGTTCTGTGCTACAGGAGATTTAGGTTAGCCTTTTTGAGAAGTCATTTGTGAGTTGTTGTATTTCCTTGTATATCACCACAAGTAAAATCCCTTTTTTTAATCATCTTTTGTCTGGAGTCGTGCATTTGGGTCCTATCTTTTGTGTGTGCCCCAGTCGTAACATTACGATCTGGCCAACAAATGGACTCAGCCGACTTTCAAACCCTGCGGCAGCAGGAGGAGGAAATGACGGCCACAAACCAGGGAGTGAAGGCCCTGACTAATAGCCAGAGTGAGTTTCGTGGCGCGTTTACGACGCAGATCAATCACCTGGCTGAACAGTTCCATAATATACTCACACGTTTGGATAGTGTGCCAGCCCCAGAGAATACAGCTGATTTTCCCATGCCAGCTTCCATGATTCGTCTTGCTCCCCCTGCAAAGTTTTCAGGCGAGTCTGGTAATTGCAGTCCTTTCCTAACTGTGACCTGCATTTTACCTGCCAGCCTGCTGCTTTCCCCAGCGATCCAGCCAAGGTGGCGTTCATTGTGTCCCACCTCACGGGAAGAGCGGAAGTCTGGGCTACGGCGGAGTGGGCACGGAACTCTCCGGTGTGTAAATCACTACAACTGTTCACTGAGACTATAAAAAAAATATTTGACCGAACCACACCGGGGAGAGAAGCTGCCAGAGCCCTGACACAGATCTCCCAGCAGAATCAGAGTGTGTCTGACTACGCCATTGATTTTCGCACTTTGGCCACGGACAGTGGATGGAATGAAGACGCAATATATGATATGTTTTTCAGCGGACTCAGTGACTGTGTGCGGGATCTTCTAGTTCCTCTTGATCTTCCGCCGGATTTGGACAGTATGATCACCTTGGCTATACGCACAGACACTCGGCTGCAAGAGCGACGGAGGGAGAAAGCCAGGAAAGCATCACCTCCGCTAGCTAAACGAGGAAGCTCACCTCCTGCACGATCTCCACGACGACCCGGATTTTGTACCCACTATCCCTCCTCTACCGTGAAACCTGCTTCGTGGAACATAGAAGAGGAACCCATGCAGCTCGGAAGGGCCAGGCTGTCTCCCGAGGAAAAGCAGCGGCGTCTCCCGGAGCGTTTTTGTTTCTACTGTGGGAAGCAGGAACATTTCCTGGGAGCCTGCCCGTTAAAAGACGGGGCTCACCAGTAAGACGGAGGGTGCTGGTGAGCCGACTGACAACCGCAGATTTCCCTTCACGTTCCATGACCCAAGTTGAGGTTAGTAATAATGAGCACAGCATAGGTTTGAAAGTGCTTATCTATCGGACTGGGGGTTAGCTAAACGTTTGAAAATTGCCTCCGTGCCATTGACTCAGACACTTGAGGCTAGCGCTCTTGACGGTACTCTCATGTGCAAAGTGACTCATAGAACCATGCCTCTTAAAATAACTATTGATCATGAACACACAGAGCATATGAATTTCCATCTGTTTGATTCTGCACAACATGCAGTAATTCTGGGCTATCCCTGGTTGTGTAAACACAATCCTCACATTGATTGGCGGACTGGTAAAGTGTTGGGGTGGGGAAGCGACTGTTCTCATTCGTGTTTCAGGGGTAAAACTGCTGAAACTATTAGAGAGCCCATTATAGACACTGACAGGGAAGATTAAAATAACCAAGACTCAGACTTCCCCGACCTTTCGAACGTGCCCAGCTGCTACCGAGATCTCAAGGAGGTGTTCAATAAAACTAAAGCGACATCCCTTCCTCCTCACTGCACCTATGACTGCGCCATCAATCTCCTGCCTGGGTCCCCCTTGCCCAAGGGAAGACTGTACCCTCTCTCAGCTCCAGAGAGAGAGTATATGAGGGAGTAGATAGACAGCTCTCTCAAAACGGGCCTCATCCGTCCCTCGTCATCTCCCGCCGGAGCTGGTTTTTTCTTCGTCAAGAAGAAAGATGGATCCCTGAGACCCTGCATCGACTACAGCCCCCTAAACGACATAACCATCAAGAACAGGTACCCCCTCCCGCTTATGGCCTCAGCGTTTTAACTTTTGAAAGGTGCTAGAGTTTTTTAAAAACTTGACCTGCGTAACGCTCACCACTTCGTAAGGATACGGGAGGGGGACGAGTGGAAGACTGGTCTTCACACTCAAAGCGGACATTATGAATATCTGGTAATGCCTTCTGGTCTAACAAACGCACCTGTCGTTTTTCAGGCTCTCATAAATGATGTGTTTTTGAATCATTTTTTTTTTGTCTATCTTGATGATATTTAGATTTTTTTCTCATGATGAAGATTCACACGTTCCGCATGTTCGCCAAGTATTAAGAAAGTTGTTGGACAATCAACTTTATGTAAAGGCTGAAAAATGTGAGTTCCACGTCAGTTCCACTTCATTTCTGGGATTCATCCTGGGTCCTGACCAGATAATGATGGATCCTGCTAAAGTGAGCGCTGTGGCTGATTGGCCCTCACCCTCTCCCAGGAAAAAAGTCCAACAGTTCCTTGGATTTGCAAACTTCTACAGGAAGTTTGTTAGGAATTTTAGTTCTATTGCCACACCTATGCATGTATTCACCTCTCCTTCTGTTCAGTTTGTGTGGACCCCACAGGCAGACCAAGCTTTCCAGAAGTTAAAAAAAGTGTTCACAACAGCTCCAATACTTACCATCCCGGATCCTCAACGGCAGTTCACGGTGGAGGTGGATGCCTCCAACGAGGGCATCAGCGCGGTCCTCTCACAGAAGGCAGAGAAAGACAG
The DNA here is from genome assembly GCF_949606895.1 of Notothenia rossii. NCBI lineage: Eukaryota > Metazoa > Chordata > Actinopteri > Perciformes > Nototheniidae > Notothenia > Notothenia rossii. The sequence goes on from NW_027640172.1 coordinate 10,206, forward strand.
TAAGCTCCATCCATGTGCCTACCTTTCACGTAAGTTGACTGCTGCTGAAAGAAACTATGATGTAGGCAATAGAGAGTTATTAGCCGTGAAGGTAGCACTGGATGAGTGGAGGCACTGGCTAGAAGGGGCAAAACAGCCATTTACTGTGTGGACACACCACAAAAATGTGGAGTACATACGCAAGGCTAAGAGGTTAAACTCCAGACAGGCACGATGGACCTTATTTTTCAATAGGTTTAACTTCACTCTCTCCTACCGTCCTGGCTCACAGAACACCAAACCAGACGCGTTATCCAGGCTTTTTGACGCAGAGGCTCTTTCCAAGGAGACCGAATCCATTTTACCACCCACTCAGGTGATAGGAGGGGTGACATGGCCAATTGAGGCTAAGGTAAATCGAGCTTTAGAGGGAAAAACTGTACCCAGCGGTGGCCCCCCTAACCGCCTCTTTGTTCCCCCGTCTGTCCGCTCTGACATGATTCACTGGGCTCACACATCTGTACTAACATGTCATCCAGGTATCAAAAGAACTATGTACATGATAAAGCAAAGGTTTTGGTGGCCTAAAATGGAGAAGGAGGTTACTGAGTATGTGGCAGACTGCACTACCTGTGCTCGGAATAAGACCTCTACCCAGTCTCCTATGGGTCTACTGCAACCTTTGTCCATTCCAAGCCGCCCATGGTCTGACATCTCGCTGGATTTTGTCACTGGACTGCCGCCCTCTGCAGGTAACACCACCATCTGAACTGTTGTTGACAGATTTACCAACATGGCTCACTTTATCCCCATGCCCAAATCGCCCTCTGCTAAAGAGACAGTAGAAGCGCTCTTGTCTCATGTTTTCAGGCTGCATGGATTTCCTCGAGATGTGGTGTCAGACCGTGGGCCGCAGTTCGTTTCCCAGTTTTGGAAGGAATTCTGCAGCCTGATAGGAGCCACTCCCAGCCTCACATCTGATTACCACCCACAGGCTAATGGTCAGTCAGGGAGGATCAACCAGGAACTGGAGACGTGTTTACGGTGTCTGGTGTCCCAGAATCCCACAACTTGGAGCAAGCAGCTGATATGGGTGGAGTATGCCCACAAGACCCAACCTACATCTGCCACAGGTCTCTCCCCTTTTCACTGTGCCTATGGTTATCAACCTCCTCTTTTTCCAGAAGTAGAGAAGGAAGTGACTGTACCGTCAGCACATGCCCTGGTGAGGCGGTGTTGCAGAGTCTGGGCAGAAAGCTCGCCAGGTTCTCCTGAAGAGTGCTGCTCGCATGAAGAAGGCAGCAGATCCTCGTCCGGCACCTGCCTACAGACCCGGGCAGAAGGTTTGGCTATCTACAAGAGATCTACCCCTATGTGTGGCCTTCAGGAAGCTGGCTCTGAGGTTGTGTGGGTCCGTTTCCCATAACTAAAGTTATTAACCCGGTGGCTGTTCGCCTGCGCCTGCCCAGTTCCCTGAGAGTCCATCCGACCTTTCATGTTGCCAAAGTCAAACCGGTTCGGGAGAGTCGTTTGGTTCCTCCATCCAAGCCCTCTCCTCCCCCCCGGATGTTAGACGGCGGTCTGATCTACGACGTCAAGAAACTGCTAGCAGTCAGGAAGAGAGGACGCGGCCGACAGTTCCTTGTAGACTGGAAAGGATACGGTCCAGAACATCGGTCGTGGGTACCAGCAAGCTTCGTTGTGGATCAGAAGCTGATAAAGGACTTTTTCAGGCTTAATCCACAGGACTCTGGGCCATCCGGAGTCGGCCGTAGAGGGGGGAGTACTGTTGTGTCTCGTCATATTTGTTAATATTATTTCTCTGTTTAGTTTATATTGTCAAGTCCGCTTCTGCTAATCCTTTTTGTTGTCTGCCATTTCCTGTTTTGCTTTGTTATTTCCTTTCTCATTTCAGGTAGATCGACTCCTACCTTGTCAGTATGTTCACGGACCTGATTACCTGCCCCGCTCTTATTGTTTGCACCTGTAGAGTCCCTTGTACAGTATGTGTATATATTCTGTGTGTTCCCTGTGCCAAGTGCCAGATCGTTTCGACTCTTGTGTTGCCTTTCAGCCAGTTGTGTTCTGTGCTACAGGAGATTTAGGTTAGCCTTTTTGAGAAGTCATTTGTGAGTTTTTGTATTTCCTTGTATATCACCACAAGTAAAATCCCTTTTTTTGAATCATCTTTTGTCTGGAGTGGTGCATTTGGGTCCTATCTTTTGTGTGTGCCCCAGTCGTAACACACAGTTTAAAGGGAAAAATGGGAGAAACCCATCTAATTTGTCTTAGATTTTTATTGTTAAAACTGTTGTGCATATGACGATAAAACCATTTAATCTTTGAACCTTTAGTCTCTGAGGAATATCAGTATATTGCCCAGCCCTAATCTCAACGTTGGTCATGTGGACAATTCACATGGCCCAGCAAAACATTTTGACATCAGCTTACCATCGCCAAATATCACCTTTATTGCTGATCTGCAGATGGCAGAAATGATGGCAAACATCAGCTGATGGCGATTTCAGACCGATGCATCGGGGCTCGCTCGCGTGCATAACTACTAAATTAACATAAAATTACTTCAAAGACAACCATTTGAAACAAAATGACTACAAAAAAACACAAGACGTATAAAATGACTTGAAGGGACAACTTCTAGAAATGGACTCAAAACGACTGCAAAGACTCACAAAAGGAAAAAATGTCTAAACAAAACAACTACAAAAAGCCTCAGGTGAACTCTAAATGAATCAAGACATCCAAGGCCGGATTAACCACATGGGCAACCTGGGCAAGTGCACAGGGGCCCTTGAGCAAAGAGGGCCCTGAGTGACAAGATTAAAAAAAAAAGAAAAGTTTTTATTTTTTTATTTTTTTATCTTGTCTTTTTCGGGCACAACTTCATCATACATTCTTTTAAATGACACTCACTCTTCACCATAAATAACACAGCTTTTCTATAGGGTCAAATTAATATATTTTCTAAACTGTCTCACTATGTATGCGCTCAACTTTATTACTATGCAGCGGCGGTGTATAGCCGAATCACAGCCCCACCCTCACTCATGTCACATTTTGTCACGTGAGCTGAAAAAATGGATGGTGCCGGTAGCCAATCGCCCAGCAGGGCTGCGAAAAGAAAGAAAAAGAAGAGAGAGTGGCGGCTGCATTAAAAAAAAATCCAACAATAAATAGCTTTTTCAAAAAAAGCAAAAAGTGACGAAATAGGCCAGCAACCACAAGGAACGGTGGCGGCGGTCACGGAGGATGTTGTTGAGCTAGCGAGCAATATTAGCCTTGAGCCTTGGATTTTGATGACCTAATCACAGATTTTTCAAAGAAAAAGGCAAGGAAGAAACACTTCTAAAAGGTAAGATCCACTGTCTCTCACACACACTCATTCTCTCGCTCTCTCTCACACACACACACACACACACACACACACACACACACACACACACACACACACACACACACACACACACACACACACACACACACACACACACACACACACACACACACACACACACACACACACACACACACACACACACACACACACACACACACACACACACACACACACACACACACACACACACACACACACACACACACACACACACACACACACACACAATCTTCCATCACATACTGATCACTTAGTTGAGCAACCACACAATTTCACTACATATTTTACTTTTGTATCTCTCAATGTTTGTGACTAATATAACTCCTTGTGTACTTGTACAGCCAGCCAGTCATATTTTGGCATTAAGTGGGGTGCTGTTCTGAGGTTTTGAGTGATATTACCTAGGTCTTCTTGAGCCATACACTGTCTTGAGATCTTATCCATTGTATCTTTGTCTTGTGATTTCTGACTGAAAGGGCAAAAGGCTAGACCTACTTTGGTTGAACTATGTGGCTGTGTCCCTGCTTTTGACAAATAGGTGTGCGATTTGACATGCCAGATTGACATGTTGGTAGGTATGGGTAGGCGTGGTGTTACTTGTTGGTACGTGGGTTCGGGGCAGGGGCAGACTGGCCATCGGGAATACCGGGAGTTTTCCCGGTGGGCCAGTGCTGTACGTGGGCCTTAGGGCCACTCGGATTTGAAAAAAAATACAATACGATGCCACGCATTAAGTGGGCTTGTCTGTCAATTAATCCCCGGGCAACTTTTTCCCCCCAGTCCGCCACTGGTTTGGGAGGTGGGGGGCATGAGCGCTCAGTGCCCAGGGGCCCCTGGAGGTACTAATCCGGCCTTGAAGACATCCCTTCACTAAACAGAGTGCATCCTTTGTGTATATTTCCATCAACACATCAACCTGTACTGTATGTTGTATTTCTTTGTGTTTATGTGTATCAATCTGTTTCATACTACAGAGCGAGCTGCATGCTGTTATCTTTGCTGGGTTTACAGTTTTTCTCAATCGCTAAACCCACTATTTAGAATCAAAATTCCTTTCATCAAACCAACAGCACAGCCATCGAAACAGAAAACCATTTCTCTACAACAGTATACCATTTCTCATTGATATCACACAAAATGCAGATGCTAAGCAGTGTTTTGCAAAACAGATCACACAATTCTCTAACTGAAGTTACAATTCTCTACACAAAGATCAAAAATCTGTTGTGTAACTCATGTCTACAAAACAACAAATAATCTTCTCACAGTGGATAACACTTCCTCATAAACTTAGACCAGAGCTACACTAATTGACACTTGATGTGCAAAATATTAACACTTGTTATCAGTCAATCACCCCATTGAAAAAGGTAACTCCATGGAATGTACTGTATACCTTACAGTAATGATGTTACATTGAAAACATTTACATGATAGAATTTGCATGACTGTACTTAAAATATTTTTTTAAATGGTGCCGGTAAAGCTATAATAGTGTTGATATGACTTGCATAGGTCTTTGAGATGTTCATATGGGGAGGATTAGCTATAGCTGATACAACATTTTTACAGTCAGTAATTGTGGTCTTTTCCTTTTTGCACATTGAGAAATGTTTTTTTTTGTATTGGGGTGAATTGAGTACTTCACTTCCATGTAAATGAATTGCTCACAGCTGACATCAATGAATTTCCTATAGTAATTGTAATTAGTGAGAATCCTATAAAAGACCTCCCTCACTTCAGTAAGATGTTTGTGTAAACAAAATGGCTGATCGAGTAGGTAGAGGAGCTCTGAGAGGAAGAAGGAACCCTGTTGTTCAGCGAGGAAGAGGGAGGGCTGATGTTCAGAGAGGAAGAGGGAGAGCTGATGTTCAGAGAGGAAGAGGGAGAGCTGATGTTCAGAGAGGAAGAGGGAACCCTCATGTTCAGAGAGGAAGAGGGAGGGCTGTACGTATGCGTGGTGGAAGAGTTGAAAGGGGACCAATGCGAACAGTAGTTTCGGACAACACCCGTGCAACTATTGTGGACCACGTCATAAACCACGGCATGTCCCTCAGTGAGGCTGGCCAAAGGGTTCAGCCCAATATACCGAGATCAACAGTGGCATCCATTATTAGGATCTTCAGGCACGAAAATAGGTAAGCTACTGTAACCCTTTTTTACAGCACTTCATGCATTTCTATTTTGATGTAGGTTTCGATCACTGTTTTTATATTACAGTACATAACATTCTCAAATATTTATTGATAGAACTGAAAGAGCACCCCGCTCTGGTGGCAGACGAAAGGCCTTTACTCCAGAACAAGAGTCTGCCATTGTTGATATGGTTGTGGCCAACAATGAAATCCGCTTAAGGGAGATTCAGGCCAGAATAATTGCAGACCAGGATGTCTTCAGTAACATTCAGTCTATAAGTGTTGCAACCATTGACCGGGTGTTAAAGAGGCAACACCTCAGAATGAAACAGATCTATAAGGTTCCTTTTGAACGCAACTCTGACCGTGTGAAGGAGTTAAGGCACCGGTATGTACAGGTAAGGACCTCAATCACAGTGATGGCTTGCCTATATTTTTAGTATGTCTGACTGCTTACAGTAATGTAAAACGGTCCTCTGTTTGTTTCATTTTCTTTAGCGAATGATGGAGCTGGAAGGCAATGCATTACCACATGTTTTTGTATATGTGGATGAAGCAGGCTTCAACCTCTCCAAAGTGAGGAGACGTGGGAGGAACCTTATTGGGCAAAGAGCGACAGTCTTTGTTCCAGGCCAAAGGGGAGGAAACATAACATTGTGTGCGGCTATCTCGACACAAAGCGTCCTTGCTCACATCCCTTTAATGGGAGCATATAACACGCAACGTGTCCTTGCCTTCCTGGATGTCCTGTATGACGGACTTGTGCCACCAGAAGAGAGGGATCAAGTGAGGTCGGTTCACGTGGTCATATGGGACAATGTGGCATTCCACCACTCTCGTGACGTGAGGGCATGGTTTGAGGCTCATCCACACATGGCCATGGAGTTCCTCCCTCCATACTCCCCATTTCTAAACCCCATTGAGGAGTTCTTCTCTGCCTGGAGATGGAAGGTTTATGACCATCATCCTCATGACAGAATGCCCCTTTTGGACGCAATGAATGCTGGCTGTCGGGACATCTCTGCGGAATCCTGTCAAGGGCGGTGTCGACACGCAAGGAGATATTTCCCACGCTGCCTTGCAAGGGAAGACATATGCTGTGACGTAGATGAGGCTATGTGGCCAGACAGACGGCAAAGAGCAGATCAGTAAAGTTATATAGATCTCATTCTCTGCTTTACTGCTGATTTACATCATTTACCCATGTTATTTTTTTCCAGTGTATTGCTATTCGTCTTTTGTTTCTGTTACGGTGCTCTTCTGAAAATGAGACAATAAAAACAATGGCATAGTTACAGTAAGACTCTGTTTTTCCTATATGTAAGTTTGTTTCTCCCAACTTGTCAGTTTTCCGTTCAGTTTCCAATATCGATAGCTTGAGGTTTGTGTATTGATGATTGTAGTCAGTATTTAGTGTGCCACTTAGTAATGACTGTTCAAATAGTCTTCTCATGAGCTGACAAATGTTTGTTTTTGGAGAAGGTATCTGGTTTTGGAAGGGGTATTTTTAGTTTTGAGTGCCTTAGAGCACTTTGCAAGAAATTTATATTGTTATGGTAGAATGGGTTATTATTGTGACCGGAGTTTCAGTTATGAAAACACATTTGTCTCATTAGAGGACAATTTGTTCTGTTTCGATCGACTTATTCTTTTTTGTGACCAGTATTTTCAGTTTTGGTCATGTAAGTGCATTTTGCAAAAGATATTCAGAGTTATGGCAAGTGTGTTTCTGTTTAGATGGCTATGCTCTTGTTTTGAAGAAATGAATTTAGATTCTAAAAAGTGGGTTTAGCGATTGAGAAAAACTGTAACATCCCATCAGCCTCCTGTCAGCTGCTGGTTCAAACCTGCACCATGCTGCCCTCTGGTGGCTGCTCACACAAACTGCTCAGGGCAAACTGCACAGCCTGACATCAGAAACAATACCCATGATACACTTTAGGATCCACATCCAAGAACCAGGACTCTCTAACAAGTCCAAAGAGACATCAGCCACTAGTAGCTGTTTCATTGAGACACATGTGACCTGATCCTATAAAGCTGTAAACACCTCAGGCCTAAAAGAAAATATTGTTTGTTTCCGGTTTCCGACCGACCCTGCCTTTTTGTTACTAGCTGATGCTAATCTCATCCTCTTCTTCAAAGTCACTGTCAGATTCTGAATTCTCAGAAATGTGATCCTCATATTCTGAAACCTCTTCCTCTACACCAGGGATGGGCAACTTGGATGGTGGTGGGGGCCACATAATGTATGTACTGGCCACCTCAGGGACGCAGATTCACTTGGAACACACACACACACACACACACACACACACACACACACACACACACACACACACACACACACACACACACACACACACACACACACACTCACATTCCATGTATTGTATATAATTATTAACAAATATACTAAGTCTGACATCTTCATTGACAATTTACAATCTCTCAGGGAGCATAAGCTCACTAAACAAATATCAGTTCACAGAAATGTTATTTAATTTTTACAAGTGGCATGTTAGTATTGAACAGGTTATTTAACAGTGGAATAAAACTATTTTAAACTATTGGAAAGCACGGAAAATGTGTGTGCATCAAGATTAAATATTAAGAGGACATAAACGTGAAGTCATGAACACTAACCCAGACATTAGTCGTCTAACTTGAACCTAAGACACTTAATGTATAAATTAACACATTATAATTAAAACTGCGGTCACAGAAGTGCGCGCAGTGATGAACGGGCCCTCGCGTCCGTGCGCCTGTCGGGGAGGGCAGCCGGTCGTCCCGGCGTCAAGCAGACGCACGTGAGTCCTTGGAAATTAGCCGTTTGTCATTTGTCAACATTTCGTGTCCCAGGCTCCCAGGTCCTCCGGCAGCGACCCGGAAACGGATGTCGGTGCGCCGTCTCGAAGGAAAACACATTTCTCTAAAGGCTCGTCGAGCATCGATTATCGAGGAGGCTGTCTGGAGGAGCCGTAACCGAGGATACACTGATTTAGAGGAGAGAGGAGAGAGGAGAGAGGAGAGAGGAGTCTCTCTGGAGGAGCCGTAACCGAGGGTACACTGATTTAGAGGAGAGAGGAGAGAGGAGTGTCTCTGGAGGAGCTATAACCGAGGGTACACTGATTTAGAGGAGAGAGGAGAGAGGAGAGAGGAGAGAGGAGAGAGGAGTGTCTCTGGAGGAGCTATAACCGAGGATACACTGATTTAGAGGAGAGAGGAGAGAGGAGAGAGGAGAGAGGAGTGTCTCTGGAGGAGCTATAACCGAGGATACACTGATTTAGAGGAGAGAGGAGAGAGGAGAGAGGAGAGAGGAGAGAGGAGTCTCTCTGGAGGAGCTACAACCGAGGATACACTGATTTAGAGGAGAGAGGAGAGAGGAGAGAGGAGTGTCTCTGGAGGAGCTATAACCGAGGGTACACTGATTTAGAGGAGAGAGGAGAGAGGAGAGAGGAGAGAGGAGAGAGGAGAGAGGAGAGAGGAGTGTCTCTGGAGGAGCTATAACCGAGGGTACACTGATTTAGAGGAGAGAGGAGAGAGGAGAGAGGAGAGAGGAGTCTCTCTGGAGGAGCCGTAACCGAGGGTACACTGATTTAGAGGAGAGAGGAGAGAGGAGAGAGGAGAGAGGAGAGAGGAGAGAGGAGTCTCTCTGGAGGAGCCGTAACCGAGGGTACACTGATTTAGAGGAGAGAGGAGAGAGGAGAGAGGAGAGAGGAGTCTCTCTGGAGGAGCCGTAACCGAGGGTACACTGATTTAGAGGAGAGAGGAGAGAGGAGAGAGGAGAGAGGAGAGAGGAGAGAGGAGAGAGGAGTCTCTCTGGAGGAGCCGTAACCGAGGGTACACTGATGTATCTCCGGAGTTGATTTCAGCCAACAGTGATGTGTAAATGAGGCGTGACGCATGGCTGGATGTCAACGAAGCACAGCTCTGCAAACTGTTCCCGTTGTGATTATAAGTTATTTGAGATGATAAAATGTGCATCAGACTTTCTGCCCTTTACCGTTTGTTTACTCACTAATCACATCTCCCCTGGATCTTAGGCTATCTCTTTTTTAATACAACTGCTTTCATTCAGACGCGATGTTTACAGTGAGAACAGCAATAATATATGTAACAGGCCTACATTACACACTTTATTTGTAGGCTTTAGGAGATATCTACAAATAAACAGTAGATAGTTTTCATGAAACCATATACTGCTTCACATCATAAAATATACAAAGGCTGTAGCCTGATATACATGATATGCTTTATGAGCTGTTTGTGTGTGTTGTACAGTGAGTAGGTGTGTGTTGTAATTTAATTTTCCGCCAGCAGAGGCGGTGTGTGTGTGTGTCTATAGCCGCGTTCACACCGCAGTGCTTTTCCCACTTTAGTTCCAGTATAGTTCCGAAATGTCGCGTTCTCACCAAAAAGAGCCAGAACCTTTTTTACCCCCTTTTCCGTCCCCGCTAGAGAGCAGGGGCTTTCGTGGGAGAAAAAGGTTCCTATGTCTGATTGGCTGGGCGGATTGCAAACCACGCCCCGTCAAACTCCCAAAAAGTTTTGTGAAGCCGCCGTTGAAGCGCTCCTCCTTCGCGTCGAAAGGAGCCAGTTGAGGTGGTTCGGGCACCTAGTTAGGATGCCACCTAGTTAGGATGCCACCTGGGCGCCTCCCTAGGGAGGTGTTCCAGTCACGTCCAGCTGGGAGGAGACCAAGGGGTAGACCTAGGACCAGGTGGAGGGATTATATCTCTTCTCTGGCCTGGGAGCGCCTTGGGATCCCCCAGTCAGAGCTGGTTGATGAGGCCAGGGAAAGGAAAGTTTGGGGCTCTCTGCTGGAACTGATACCCCCGCGACCCGACCACGGATAAGCGGGAGAAGATGGATGGATGGATGGATGGATGGATAGAACAAAGTAGTATGCTGCTGTAACAAAAACATTTCCCATCTTGGGATCAATAAAGTATTTCTTATCTTAAGATGATCGATGGCTACTGCCATATTTTCAAAATGTGCCTCTGAACCTTGACAGGTGCATGTTTCAGGCTTTTCAACAGGAGGGGTCACAGACATAAGAGCAGCTGTTAAATAAAGCTCTTCTGACCTTAGCTGGCATGTGGGTATATATTAATTCACCCATTTATTAATGATATGTTTTACATTTGATAACACCACTGTGTTTCGTATCCCCTAAACCTCCAGGGTGTACACAGTTTAATACTGCCAACTTCTAATTGTGGGAAATACGAAAAGAGACGTGCCATAGAACATGTTGCGAAACACACAATAGCCAGCATGTGCAGTTCTAGGGGGGGGGGGGGGGGACTTTCCAGTTTTGGAAAAAAGTCCTTTAAGCTTTGTAGCTTTTTCATCTATCATTTCCAACCAAGCAGCAAGAGGTCAAATTTAAGAATAAGTAATAGTTTTGTCAGGATTTTACGGAAAAAGTCAAAAGTATAGTTTGTCAGAAAATATATATATATATATATATATATATATATGGAAAAGTCATTGTGTACAATAGTATGTTGAAAATAAAAAAAAAGAAACTCAATTCATTACAAATTAATGAATATTTTAACAGTTCTAAAGTTTCGCATCCATTAAAGAAATGTATTCAGACTAAGTATTTTATTTTCAAAAATGTTTAAGGTTTTGCTTACCTCAAAGTGTGTCTAAAAGTAACTTGGCAAGAGAAAAAAGCCAAAATCTGCCTAGAACATTAAAAGAAAACCGATGTCCTTACAAAGTACTTCATATTCTACCAGTTGTTAAGTGTTGCGTACATCAAAGTGTGTCTAAAGTATCTTCGTAACACAAGAAAAGAGAAAAAAGCATTAATGTTAACAAAAACTGGATTGATCCACTGAAATAGCGTTAAAATCAAAAGTACCTTTAAAGAAAATGTATTCAGACAAAAGTATTTTATTTTCAAAAATGTTTAAGGCTTTGCAAACATAAAAAATGTATCTTGAAGTTCCTTTGTGAGAGAATTACACACAAATCTGCCGAGTGTCAGTAAAAAAAGTGCTAAAATCATAAACTTACCTTTTAGAGAAACAGTCTTTAAGAAAAAAATCTAATCAGACAATGTAGTTCATTTTATAGTTTTAAGGTTTTGCATACCTCAAAGTGTGTCTAAAAAGTATCTTGGCAAGAAAAAAAAAAAAAATCTGCCTAGGCCATTAAAAAGAAACCGAATTCCTTATTTGTGTTGGGGGGTTAGCATCAGATCTGTTGAAGGGGGGCGTTACAGGGGGACGAGTCTGTCTGGCTCTCTGAGGGATGGTGTGTGAGAGGATCACTGAAGATCAAACTTAGATCAGCACTTGTTGCAGAAGGTAGGCTGTGTGTAAACTCCAGAGAGGGGAGGTTTTCACGCTCTATAGATATGTCGTCGTGATGGTACTCTGATGGCTGGCTTACGCTGCAAATGTATCACCTTTTAACAAGAGAGTAAGTATATAAAACGTTATTTTGGATACTTTACACATCAACAAAAAAACTAAACATATTTGATTTTAAAAATAAGCTAAATACAAACACATATACACAATACATATTCACTTTCCACAGGGAATGAATCATACGGGGTTCCACCAAAAGAGTTAATCCTCTCTAATATTCCAATTCGTATTTGGTTCAGAGTTTCCTGAACCGAGACTTACACAAAAGATTTGATTAGAATCTACACCACATTATTTGTACATAGAGGGGTACTTTCCCAAAGCTTCTAAACCATTACGAGCCATAGTGCTGTTACAAAATAAATACAACAGATGCACAGCGGTTTTTTAACACACACCAAGCAGCATTAACTAATTACATGATATTATAAAATAAAATAAAAAAGTACTTTCCAGAGTTTTTCAAGATCAGATCCAGGTCAAGAAAGCGCAGAGAGGAAGTACTATGGTGCTGGCTCGTTAGCCCTCTCACTCTTCTTTGAATGATCCTGTGCATTTTTAAAGTTGAACCCCAGCCCCCTTATAAACCAAAATAACAATAGCCCTTAATTAACACTAATCATTTTAAAAACCTTAAATCTAATTTAGAGAGGACAACTAAAGTGTAAGGTGAATGTTCTAAACTAATTCCAGCCCTCTGTCTACTGGCATTACAGCAAAAACAGAGAGATGGCAGGAAGGGGGGAGACAGTCTCCCACAACTTTACAGACACTGTGTTTTAGAGAGAACAATACAAGCGTAAGGGAACTGTTTTTAAATTCTGTTAGAAATTAAAATCAATGTTTTAATGGGGAAATGTAGTTTAAACATGCCGTCAGTTTTAATGCTCTTTTATACTGAACAACCAGAAATTCTTGTGCACAAGCAGTTAAGCTTTTATTCTGAAAATCCTTCATCTCCGGTTAGCATTTAGCATGTGGCTAATATACGATTTCCTGAAGAGGTGAATTTAGTAGCGAAATGATATGGAGTGGTGCAAACCGAAGCCTACTGATTTAACACTACAACTATAGATGTCGAGGTACTACCATGCTGAATATTAAATGAAGGTACAGTTTATTTGAATACATTATTGTTTACAGACGAGAGTAGCATGAGACAACATCCGGAATGACCGGAAACCAAACGAGCCGAGAAGTATTGTTTAGAGTATTGATTACAGCGTTTAGAATGTGTTAAATGAAAAGTGATGAAAGAGAATATGAGGAGAAACGGCGTGTTAAGCATATATCGAATGTGAAAAGAACCTATCCTCTGTTTAAATGCAATAACGGACATTGGATACGAGGCGAGCCGGCTGGCGGGGAGGAGCCAGCAGAGGATATATAAACAGCACCGGAGGAGAGATCCATTCTCTTCTCTTCCCTAACGAGGAGCGGATCACAGCTGTTTGTCTGACTGAACAATATCATGCTTGTGACCAACCCGCGCCTTTTTTAATTAAAGTACCCAATTGAACTTTCACAGAGACTCCATTTAGTCTCCTTTTAAAGCTTCTCTCCTGGTCGGGAGAATAACGAACACAGTTAACAATCTGGTGAGTTCCCTGACGTGATCTCGCTGACCGAGGAGAGAAAACCAACCGGCTGTTTTCTGGAGACGCTTGCAGCCATTCGACACACAAGAGCTCAAATCAATCGGTAAGAAGATGCCTGTTATGACAAAGATTCTTCACTAGTTAAACTAGGCAAAGTTAGATTTGTGTGTTTGATGGCAGCCGGCTGATCCTGAAAATAGCTGTGCATTTTAATGTTAAAACAACCCAAATTCATAAAATAATCACTCTAAAACCACGAGGCGTTGTTTTGTCACAAGCAGGGTGAGTTCACACTTTCTTTTGTTCCATTAACCCTGCATGCTATTAACCACGTGTGGGTGTTGAATTTTAAATATATAGTGTGTGGACATTGTACTTCGGATAGGTGCCTTGCTGCTTTCACATGGGTGTCTCTTGTTACGTTAATAGTTATTTAGCCTATGACGTAAGGGTATATAGCCCATTTGACGACTTTTTGTTAAGATCTGGAGACATAGCGAATCGGTTAAGGGCCGAGTAAGTGAAAACCAGCGGGGCATAGTGAATCAACTAAGGGTTAAGACCGAAGTCAGTGCTTTAAAGAAAGTCCTTTTCAAGAAAGGCTTGGTTAAGGTCTAAGTCTTTATCAGTGGTTAAAACTGTTCTGTTTAAAAAAAGATATTGCGGGTGGGTTACGGTAATCGGAGTTACAGCAGCAGTGCAGTAATAAGACGACGGTCTATTATCAGTGGCTGATAGGTCTCCATATTAGTCCCAGTTTGGCGTGTCCAAATAGCAACAGTTAACCATAGTCGACCATAAAGTCAAATATTACGTGAACAGGTTTATAGCTGTGCGTAAGGGTTCCTAACTTTAAGTGATGATATCAATAAGATAAAGCCCATTTTTTTCATAGTAAACTAGATAGAAATGTTGTTATTTTAAACTAAGTGTTGTTTTGGCTTGTATTTCAGGGTTTATAATACCACACCAGTGGTTTACTTTGTTACGGTTCCTTTAAAGATCACCTCGCCATTGTTTAAACTCCCACCTGAGAGCCGCATGGACAAATCTCTTTGTCTACAGGTCAGAGTGCGAAATAATCGGGTGCCATCTTGTTTACACCCCACATGTGGAAAAACAAAGACAGGGCAATCGCCATTTCGTGAAATGCAAATTCAATTTGCTCCTTTTGCTTTGAATTTGCATTTACACAGAGCATCCACCAATTAGAAGTAGCAGAGTAGAACATTTAGCAGACTATTTTTGTAATTATGAGAAGGATACAGATTACAAGTGATGTTGTTCCCCCACACAGAAAACTATTGTGTCCACACAACTAGTGAGGTCAAGATGTGACGGAGCGACAGAGACTGGCCCAACATTTTCCAGCCAGTACATAGATAGACCCCGTCAGAAGACCGGGGCTGTGTTTAAAGGGGAACTTCATTTATTGTTAGCCAGAAGTGCAGTTTTTAATCAAACAATTATGTGATTTATGGAGTCAGATTACATTTTTCTCAAACAATTTTATAATCGGTCTGAAGTATCTGTTTTAAGGCATGAGCCGCAGATTAAATAACATAACACTGATTAAGAGCTTGGATGAAGAAGTTGTAGGGTTTTTACAACAGTTTCAAGAATCAGTCTTTATTTATTTATTCTTGAGTAACTTTACTGATTTATAGTGTAGTGCGTAAGGCAATATCTCATTTGAGTGAGGGGCACCAGCCCTTCATGCAGGTCACCCTCCGTGAGAATAGTTCATATTTTCCCTCCAGTTTGGAGACAGATTATTTTATCATATGTTAATTCAGCAGTGTCAACCAATCCTCTAATCCTAGAGTTATCGAGACGCATTAGCGACACCAGGGGTATTGTTTTTCGCAGCAACGATGATGCATAATACCATGACAAAAGCCATTATTGAAACAAGTAAACTATTAGAAGTGCTAATGGGAAATGTTTTGTGAATATGCATTTATACCATCAGAAAGCCATACATCATATGATATTTTTGTACGCCTTGTGGGTACACGGAGAATTTATATTTATTTAATGCAACGTTATGGGTTTTCCATGTCCTGTTCAGAATACGGTAATCATTGAAATATTAATTGAGCATTTTATGCTCAAAGGAGGGAGTGTCATGATTATACAGATATGTTGATTTCAGTGACGTTGTAGTTAATAAATAATAACATGTAGTTAACAATAGGTCTCATAACAACAAGAGGTATGCCGAAGACTGGGCCTTCTCCAAGGAGGGAGTGGTCCAGTTTTAGATATTAGACAAATAGAAGTGGATGAATATGTCAGAACTCTGAGTAATATTATGCAAGTTTTGTCTACACAGCAGGCTAGGAAAACTACAGAGATACCAGACGAGACACCAGAAGAGACTCCTGTTCGGCCAGGTGATTGGGTGAGGGTGAAGGTTCATAAAAGACAGTGGGCTCATCCCCGGTGGACGGAAGCGTGAAAGGTTGTAACAAACTTCACACGCGCTCCGGTTTAAAGGTAAAGAAAAATGAGCAAATTGACACCACCTCACACATTGTCACCCTTCACTGGCGACTTCCAGAACATTATTGGGAGTTAGGACTGATTTGGCAGAGCTGGAACAAAACAATAAATAGAAATAAGATAAAGATAGAAACAGCTCAAAAGACAAATTGTCTATAGATTTTTATAGATTGTACATTAATGTGAAAACCTATTTTTTTGTTTTACATCTGAAAAAGAGTCCAATTTTTTGTATGTTATTTTTGGACTCATTATTTAAATTCTGTAACGGACACAACCAGGGATAAAATAGAGATGATGAGAACAAAGCCAAACCAATTGTGTGGTCCCCTAGGGATAAGAGTCGGAATAGCATTGTTGATTGTGCTCATTACACTTGGCACCTTGTTGGTTGGAAGGGGAGTACAATATTATGTAAGACATGGATCCATTAGTTCACTCATAGAGAATGCCCACATCACTAACAAGACTCCAGCTGGGTTTCAGAGACTTTCACTTATCCTCAGAGCCAAAAGATCAGCTGAGCAACAAGAGGAGGAGTTAGAAATACTTGGTCCCAAACAAGAGGCGGTTATAATCAAGATGATTCACCCCCTTATATGCAGTTCTTGTATCAAATGATGAGATGGGTTTAAGTGATCGGGATATGTAAGTGATGGGGATTTACAGATTAGGGGAATCTCTAAATACACTGGATCCATGTTTTAGTCTGTACCAGAAACACCCCCTGTTAAGCTATGAACAACCGATCGGTGACCTGAGCACAATTATTGAAAATGATTACAGTTGAAACAGGCTACTAACCCACAAGTACAGCTTTGTACGTACAAACTCTATGAACAAGATTCCCCAGCAGATAGTGGCGACATTGCAGATATGTCCAGTCACCAAAGTTACTTATGTTCTAAATAACAGTGAGATTTAAAGTGATGGAGAAAATATGGAGACGTTCCTTTATAGTGTGTGAAATATGTGGTGCTTGAAACATCTAGGTATTTAAATGTATGGAAGAAAATGGTTTCCTGAAAGAGTTAATTGGAGTAAACATGTTACAGTGGGTGAAGGCAATGTTTAGGGATATGGTAAATACGAGCACCAAGAACCATCTCCACCTGAGGAATCCAGAACTACAGGTGACATAAAAAGGCACACTCTCATCGGTCCCCCACAGGACATGAAGTTCCAAGCTGAGCCACAAGATTTGGACACAAGAGCAGAGTGTGGGACATGAGAGCGGAATACGCCCTCCATGCAACCAAGTAGAGACTGTAAAGGAGGAGATGAAAAGCAAAGCAGATGGGACACTGAGAAGAGTTACAGCGGAAGGATCCAAGAGCGGATGGACTGAGGAGAAGGTGGACGGAGAAGAGGACAGGACGGAGGAGTTGGCATGGTCCGGCAGAACGTGAGGGGGGCGTGGCTTGACAACCAGAGGGGGAGAGAAGGAAAACGGGAGTGAGTGAGTTTACACATAAACACACTTATTCACCAACGAGAAATACGTAAAGAAAAAGATTTATTAGCCATGAATTAATCAATTGGTGAATTTATAAAGAAAAAAGAGGAAACTATTAAATAACCCTAAAAACACACTGAGGGTAGAACATATTATTCAATCTTTTCATCATATGAACAAATTATTCTTTAAGAGTTTTTTATTCATGTGTGAATTTGGGTAAGATATAATTTGTTACAGTATAGACCTACAGTTTAAAGGGATGGTTTTAGTAACCACTCTATAAAAGCAGACACATCTTTATTAGTATGGAAAATGTTAAAGGTAGAGCTAGTACCAAGCCAAAGATAGTGTTCCAATCTAGAGTATTGATTTCTCCATTGTAGCATGGTTATTACCTCAGGAGGGAAGATTAAGGTGGAAATAACAGTTGTTTTTTGTCCAAGATGTAGTTTTAAAAAGACAAAAGAGAGATTGCACATTTTAATTAAAAAAAACTAATATAATTGGGAGTAATACATGGGGGGCCTTGGATCACTCATTGTGATGGTGCATATTTTACAACAAATATCGTTCAGGGAGAAGGGGTCGCTCGACCCGCCCTGCAGATGTTTTAAATCTTACTTGCAGCTTCAGATGGAGTATGAGTTTTAAAAGACAAGCGCCACCAGCTCCTAAAGGTCATCCATTCAATCAGTGATGACCTGACTTTTAGAGATGTTATTTAAAGGAGAAACATATCTGCCATAGGTGTAAATTCCTGAATTGAACTGCGAACCATTAATGAAATGACTTCTGTTTTTAAAGTCCTTGTTAAAGGAGGGAGTAATTATCACATGCTCGGGCACCAAAGGTTCCACACACTGTAAAAGGGGTTAGCATAGCTATTTAAGTAGACAAGAATTGAAAATAAATTAGTATAATGAGTTATTGATATTCCACTGGTTCTCACACCATTTCAGGGACTTTATCACTGCATTAGAACAGACCACCCAAAGGTAATGAGAAGGAACCTTTAAGTGATGAAACTCTACAACTGTTGGAACTGACCAAAATCTTCTCCCAGAAATGACTGTCTAGAATGCCGTACCCCAGAGTAGAACGTACCGATTGATCACGACGGCCCCTTCTAGAGAACATATTCCTTTCATACCTTAAATGGTATGAAAGGAGGGAGGGTACATTTCTCAGGAGGAGACGGTTACAAATGCTAGCAGAACAAGACGACCAACCCCGTATACAGATGTTGATGACAATGATGAGTTAGTTTGAATGATGTAGAATGACATGGATGTTCGGAGATGAGATTGTTCAATGAATGTCCAGCCGATGTGATTCTTTACATTATGAAATCATATTTGTAATATGAGATATGTAATATGCGAAGTTCAGATGAAGAACTCATTGATTTCAGTATTATACACACCTTTTAGGTGTGTAAGGAGGGACTGTTAGAAATTAAAATCAATGTTTTAATGGGGAAATGTAGTTTAAACATGCCGTCAGTTTAAACGCTCTTTTATACTGAAAAACCAGAAATTCTTGTGCACAAGCAGTTAAGCTTTTATTCTGAAAATCCTTCATCTCCGGTTAGCATTTAGCATGTGGCTAATATACGATTTCCTAAAGAGGTGAATTTAGTAGCGAAATGATATGGAGTGGTGCAGACCGAAGCCTACTGATTTAACACTACAACTATAGATGTCGAGATACTACCATGTTGAATATTAAATGAAGGTACAGTTTATTTGAATACATTGTTTACAGACGAGAGTAGCATGTGACAACATCCGGAATGACCGGAAACCAAACGAGCCGAGAAGTATTGTTTAGAGTATTGATTACAGCGTTTAGAATGTGTTAAATGAAAAGTGATGAAAGAAAATATGAGGAGAAAAGGCGTGTTAAGCATATATTGAATGTGAAAAGAACCTATCCTCTGTTTAAATGCAATAACGGACATTGGAGACGAGGCGAGCCGGCTGGCGGGGAGGAGCCAGCAGAGGATATATAAACAGCACCGGAGGAGAGATCCACCTCTTCTCTTCCCTATCGAGGAGAGCCAGATCACAGCTGTTTGTCTGACGGAACAATATCATGCTTGTGACCAACCCGCGCCTTTTTTAATTAAAGTACCCAATTGAACTTTCACAGAGACTCCATTTAGTCTCCTTTTAAAGCTTCTCTCCTGGACGGGAGAATAACGAACACAGTTTACAATACCTTCACTTTTTGTAACTCTTTCTCATAAAAAGTCCCCTTGATCTCTTCTCCATCATAATCTTTGAGTTTTTAAACAGGTGGTTGACGAGGTATTCCTTCAGACACCGTAAATAATTCGTCCGTATAACTCGGCTCATATTTTTTATCAAAGACCCCTCTCAATTTGGATTTTCTTACAAGCTTACCCTCCTTAAAGTTCATTTTTTCGTAGCAGCTTTTTTACCATGGCTGGAGGGGGTGTACAGGTTACGAAACACTTGAACCGCATTTTCCTTGGTCACCTGCAGTGGTGTCATTTTAATACTTCGATGATAACTATTATTGTAACTTTCAATTAGTTCAGGTAAGACGTCTATATATCTGAGTGTTTTTAGCTGTAAAATACCTCCACATTTTAGTTTTCAGCGTACGGTTAAATCTCTCTACCACACACGCCTTCATATCACTGGCTGTTGCATAATGTGCAATACCTCGTGTTACGGCTGCTGTTCTGTCTGCTCGTTAATCTGTCTGGGATTGTTTGCAGCTGTGGGTGATATGTAAATGAGCTGTGTGGTTGCCCCGACGTCATTGGCTCTCATCTCCTGGTCCCGCCCTCGCTGCATCCGAAGAGGTGATTGGATGAGACGTCATCCAATCGAAGTGCACAGCCGGCGCACACCTGCTGGGGAGGAGTACAAAGGCTGGGGACAACTGACACTCTGGAGGCTCTGTTGAGTGGACAGACGCCTCTCGCATTTTGCTCTTTATGCTGTGGTTAATCCCGGACGAGCCCCCATGTGTTACGTTCCCTTCTGAGCTAGGGGAATCAAAGAGAAGCAACACAACCAGAATGGGATCGGTAAAGGTTATAAGCTGTTTTAATAAACAACAGGTGAACAAAATGGCAGGCAAGCAGCCTGAAACAAACCAAGTAGCCAAAAGGGCACAGGTTGACAAATAACCAACTAAAGGAGGACTCTAACACGATCACACTAAATAAAGAACGAAACGAAACCTCACTTCAAGAGTGGTACAACTAACCGAGGGAGTCTACACAAAACACAGCTAAACTAAAGGCAACAGTCACAAATCCTAACTATACTCTAAACACTAACTAACCTACTCTAAACTCTACTAACACACAATATCACACGGATAGACACACCAGATTAACCACAGCATAAAGAGCAAAATGCGAGAGGCGTCTGTCCACTCAACAGAGCCTCCTGAGTGTCAGTTGTCCCCAGACTTTGTACTTCTCCCCAGCAGGTGTGCGCCGGCTGTGCACTTCGATTGGATGACGTCTCATCTAATCACCTCTTCGGATGCAGCGAGGGTGGGACGTCGGAGGAACTGCGCTGCTCATGTGTACACACACACACACACACACACTAGGGGTTTCACCAACTAATCAACTAGTCGACTAGTCGACTACCTTTACCACTAGTCGGCGCTGTAGGCCCTAGTCGACTAGTCGTGGAAAAAAATTGAGGTAAAGGAGGTGCTGCAAAATGCTACAAAACACGTCCGACATTCTTATGTATGGCAGTACTTCAACGAAGATGTAACTAACTCCACAGTGAAGTGTCAGTTGTGTACAGCTGTACTGAAGTACAATACAAATGCATCTGCTATGCGCAACCATCTGAAGATGAGACACCCGCTGCCGACAGCTAGCACTAGCAGTAATGCTAGCACCAGTGAGCAACGGACCGGCGTCAGCACTGAACAGAGGCAAACGAACAGCAAGAAAACACGGGTCAACAGTGATGCGGATGATGAGCTATGGGATTACTGCCAGCGGACACCGCATATCCCCACAATGGATAATCCACTGGAGTGGTGGGCAGAAAACGTGTACCGCTTCCCCCGCTTTCGAGGAGCTACCTGGCTATTCCAGCCACAAGCACCCCGAGTGAGAGGGTTTTTTCCCTGGCAGGCAACACTGTCACCCGAAAGCGGTCAAGCCTCCTTCCCTCACATGTCGATGCGTTGGTGTTCAAACCAAAAATATGGAAAGGTGGACGTTATCGTGGAGGACAGCGAATAAAGTGTTGCGCACTGGATTTACGTGGCATTTATGTAAACAAGAGTTTTTTGCTCTCGATTTTGGTGAGTCCAGTTACTGTTTGTTATTTACTCCGCCATGTAACACAAATTAAAATGCAGTGTTTAATGTTACTGTATGAGTTCCAATAGAAAATACAGTTGTACACCTCTCTTTGTGTGTCTCTATTATGACGTAACGACTAGTCGACTACTATTTTGAAAAACGTGTCGACTAGTAAATATTGGTAGTTGTGGAACCCCTAACACACACACACACACGCACACACATACATACACACACATACACACACATATACACACACACACACATACATACATAGAGACTGTCTTGATTAACACATAGATTGACAACAGTAGGCAGACTACAATGAGGCACATCAGAGCGGCATGTAGATAACACTAACAGTGGTTTATTACAGATAACACATAGAAACAATGGGGGTGATTAGGGGGTCAATTTAGATAACATAACGAACAATGGGGGGTGATTATGGGGTCAATAAAGGTCAAAGGGGTCATTAACATAAGTAGTTTCAGGTGTTTGTCACATTTATAAGTAGTAGCATAAGTGACCTGTCACGACATATGTCACTTTTTTGATTGAAACAGGATTGGTACTACTACTTATATAGCAGATTTTGTCCGTTTACAGTAACAAGTAATAGGCCATTCTTTATGGTAATCTCACCAGATGCTTTCACAGACCTGTTCAATCTCTGGGCCTCTCCTGGATCTTTTTCAGGAACGTCTCTACATCCGTAGGAGAAGTGAAGAGGTGAGAGTTGCCGTCATGTGTCACTCGGAAAGAGGATGGATATTGTATTCCATACCGCACACCCATGTCTCTGCACCTCGTTTTAACTTCATCGTAGGCTCTGCGCTTTTTATCCGTCTCCTTGGCGACCTCATGGAAAAACATGATATGATGTTTGTCTAAGTGGATTTTACCCTTTTCATATGCAGCCGACATCACTTTGGTTTTGTCCTTGTAGTTTAAGAACTTAATCAGAAGTGCTCGAGGCGGTGGGTTTGGCTTAGGTCTGCTAGATGGAACTCTGTGCGCCCTTTCAATAGCGAGCGGTGCTGAAAACGATCCGGCATCCAGAATTTCATGGATCCATTTTTCCAGAAAGGTGCATGCATCCTTCCCATCAGCGTTTTCGGGCAAGCCTATCAGTCGCATGTTAGGTCTGTGGCTACGATTTTCCAGATCTTCCATTTTCGCCTCCAAACTTTCCACCTGTTGTCTCAGCTGTTTCGTTGTTTTATTCAGCGCTGAGGCATCGTCTTCCACCGCTCCAAGCCGCTCCTCGGACTCCGTTAATCGGCCAGAGTATTGTTTTAGTTTGCCTTCGATAGATTGTATTGAGTGTATCACCGTATTGAATTTTGATGCAAAGTCTTCCTTCAGGTCTTTCTTTAGATTTTTGATTGCACTCAGAATTTCACCTGAGGATTTATCCTGCGACAGCTCTTCTCCCTCCTCGTGTTCCATGTCGGGAGAAAGTCCAGGTTGAGACAGCGGTGGCCAATATTTTTCGGATAAAGTTTCCAAAACGTTGTCCTTTCTAGTTATTTTCTTGCGTGGAGGCATTAGTAACACCGTTATGATTGTGTAAATTGCGTTTTCCTTTTACCTCCCACGTTCCAAATAGTTAATTTACAATATTAGGGTAGAGCGATGAATGAACTACGTCTGATCAACACCGCGCCATAACCGGAAGTCACCTCATATGTTTTAACTTAGGATCATACCTGTGTTTAGTCTAGAAAAAGGTAAATGTGTGCATGTTATTATAAAGTTGTGTATATTTACAGACCGTTGCAAAAACCAAGAAGCTTATTAACATCAGGTTTAAAAACAAAAGAGCTTTACAAAAAAGTAACACAATTAAAGATGTTTGGAGTTTTATTTGAGTTATTAATTTAAATGTTTTGTCTAAGAGATGCTGATTTGAAACCGTTGTTACATACAGTTACGGCATTTCCTGTTTCTGCCGGAGAGAGGGGAGGCCGTCCCAAAGCTTGCCGCTGTATTTACTCCCTCCATCTGACAGGAGGGAGCCTCGTTGAGCTGCCAGTGTGGCTACAGACGGAGTTCACTCCGTCACCCAGGGGTAGGGTCGAGGGAGTGGTTTGGGATTGGGCCTTAGTGTCAGTGAGGACTCGAGCGGCAGCGTTCTGAACTAGCTGCAGCTTTCTAATATACATATCGTTTCTGAGACCTGTGAAGAAACCATTGCAGTAGTCCAGTCTACTGAAGATAAAAGCATGGACAAGTTTTTCCAAATCCTGCTGTGACATTCATCTTTTAATCCTAGATATATTCTTAAAGTGATAGTAGGCTGATTTAGGAATTGTTTTAACCTGTTAAGCCCGAGAGACCCCGGTACCGGGGCCCTCCCGCAACATCTTGCAGGAAACAGTGGGAAACGCACCGGGGACACATATTTATGTATAAAAGACATCACAAAGGGCATTTTGCATGATAGGTCCCCTTCAAGGTGCAAATAAAAAAATCCATCTCATAACATTTTACTTTCAGTGCACTAACACAACATCCGACCTTATCCTGAGTCTAATTTTGGATCATCCTATGATGTGAGAGCTCTTCATTGGTGAGCCAAGACTTTTGAGGCATGCTGTATGATTTTACATAAGAAAAGTTGCTCGACTAATTTTCTTAAATGTACATATTAAATAAAAAAATAAAAATAGAACATGGAAGTCGAGTAAAACCAAGTGGTGTCATCATGTGTTAAAAGCTTTAATGAAAAGGTGAGTTTTAAGAAGTGATTCAAAAGATTTCACTGATTTTGCCAGAAAGCTCTGTCACCCTTTGTTTTTAGCCTGGATTTGTGAAACCAGTACTACAAAATCACCTTTGAATATTTGAGTAAATTGACTTTCAATATAATATAACTTCAAAGACTAAGTGTGTGTTGCCAGAGACATAACACACACATACACACACACTTGTTTTCATTACTTAAGGGCGCATTGTGTTGACTAATGTATTCCCGTTCCAAAGCCTAATCTTTACCTTAAATGGGTGGCAGTGGCTCAGTCTCTTGGCATTGGGACAGAAGGGTCGCCGGTTTACTTCCTGCACAAGTGCCCATGAGCAAGCCACTAAATGAGTTACAACATTTAATTGACATTCTTGAGTTTAATTACATCAAGTTTTGTTAATACATTTTGGTTCTGACATGTTTCTGAAATAAGTTGAAAAGACTTTTCACCTTGAGATAAATGCTCTTCTCTAAAAAGTAAAACATTTTTCCTCAAACCCTTATCATGCTTAAAACAAAGATAAATATTTCCATGATAACTAATCCCTTTAGATACATGTGTTGATGCAAACTGCTTGGCTGTGTTTTCAGAAGAGTTGTCATGCTACAAACAAATGCATTTACCAGATTGTCCCTAAAGTTCCTCTCCAAAGCTGTATTGATTGGTTGTCCAAACCAATTAAACAGTTCATCCATTATTGAGATAATTAGGGAGTTTAAGGTATTTTCTGGATATAAAGGTCAATCATGGAAAATCCTTAAAGTTACCACAATTTAAAAAGCTCAGATTTAGCACACGCTCATGTTTGCTTTTAATGGGTTCAGGCATTATTTCTTCTTTTCTATAATGACATGAAACATTTTTATTTAGATCCAGTTGTGAATAATACTGTGATTCATATTAAGATAGACCCTTAAAACTGTCTTTTAAAACGTTTATTAAACAACAGAAGCACATAGCACACTCGATGTGAACTCAACAGTCTTTTATTATGGGACATTATTGATAGCAAGATGTTTCTCTTTACACATTCATTTGAGTTCCAACCTTTTCATATTGAATTACACAATTCATTGCAGAAATACATTTTAACCTTTCATTTTACAAAAGCCAACATTACGTCAGGTACAGGAAAGCCAAAGAAAACTTATCCATATAACATCTTAAAAGCATTAATTCATGATGTATAATTCTACTTTTTTCTTGTAAAAGCAAAAGCTATCAAAGAACAAATGAGTTTACATTACATTACTATAGTTCAGAATGTTAACATCTTGGTCCTTGACGATCTGTCCCCGTTAGTATGTAATTGTAACTCACCACTGAAATAAGTGATATTACTATAAATCACCTCAAACAACAACATCTAAAAGGTGAGTGAAGATTAACAAGGAGGTATTCCAGAGGGGCAGACTGTATCATGGAAACCAAGACTTCACAGATCTCCAACCTTTCTTCAGAGCAGAACAGATGTCGTCAAATATTGAAGCGCTGTCCTCAGCATCCTTCCTGGCCCTCCTTTTCTCGTCTTCTCTTATTCTCATCTTCCCCTCCTCACTTTCTCTTTCACGAGCTTCTCTCAGCCTTTCCCCCTCTTCTCTCGTTCTCTTCCTCTCCTCCTCCATTTCTCTTCTGTTAGCTTCTCTCAGCCTTTCATCCTCTTCTCTCGTTCTCTTCGTCTCCTCCTCCATTTCTCTTCTGTTAGCTTCTCTCAGCCTTTCATCCTCTTCTCTCATTCTCCTCTCCTCCTCCATTTCTCTTTTGCTAGCTTCTCTCCTCCTCTCCTCCTCCATTTCTCTTATGTTAGCTTCTCTCAGCCTTTCATCCTCTTCTCTTATTCTCCTCCTCTCCTCCTCCATTTTTATTTTGCTAGCTTCTATCAGCCTTTCATCCTCTTCTCTCATTCTCCTCCTCTCCTCCATTTCTCTTTTGCTAGCTTCTCTCCTCCTCTCCTCCTCCATTTCTCTTTTGCTAGCTTCTGTCATCCTCCTCTCCTCCTCCATTTTCATGTCATTAGCTTCTCTCAGCCTTTCCTCCTCTTCTCTTATTCTCCTCCTCTCCTCCATTTCTTTTTCATGAGCTTCTCTCAGCCTTTCCTCCTCTTCTCTCATTCTCCTCCTCTCCTCCTCCATTTCTCTTTCATGAACTTCTATCTGCCTGTCCTCCTCTTCTCTCATTCTCCTCCTCTCCTCCTCCATTTCTCTTTCATGAGCTTCTATCTGCCTTTCTGACCTCTCACCATCCTCTTCGATTTTCTTCAATTGTGCCTCATACTTTTGATCTAATCTCTTCTCCAATTCCTCTTCCTGTTGGCGTATTTCTTCTTCTCTCTCTTCAAGGATTCGCTGTTTCTTCTCTTCTATGAGCCTCTCTGCCTCCTGGAACATTTCAGTGGTGTAATGGCTTCCTCTGTTCTTCTCTGCTATCTTTCTGATCTTGTCGAGCAGCTCTCTGACCTGAGAACGATCCCTCTCCTCATTATTGAAGACCTGGTACTGCCCGTTACATCTGTTCACAAGTTCCTTCAGATCTTCATCATCCTTCAAGAACTCTTCAATAGGTTCCCCATTGAGCTGATCACCGTGGGTAAAGAGAACCATGCTGTATCTGTCTGCTTCCTCTCCAAAGGTTTCCTGAATCTTCTGAACTGTCTGTTTTTCTTCATTTGTGAATCTGCCCAGTTTGATGACGACCAGGAAGACATGGGGTCCAGGAGAAGCAAAAGCAATGCTCTTACCAACATCGTGTTTGGTCTTCTCTTCATCAACCTTGGTGTCAAACAGACCTGGAGTGTCAATGACCTTAACTCTTTGTCCATCAACTTCACTAAAGGCATTAGAACAGTCTACAGTACAGGATTTAGAAGCAAACTTTGATTTAAAGGACTCTTTTCCCAGAATGTTGTTTCCTGTGGCGCTCTTCCCAGCTCCGGTCTTCCCCACCAACACAATCCGGAGCTCCTCGTTATTGTATGTGTTTGATTCTGATCGGAGAGCTGAAAGAAATGAAGAAATATTGATCAATCTCTGTATTTATAAAATGGTTCAACTACCACATGAACAATGTTGACAGAGAGGGGGGTGGGCTCAAGATGCTTTAATAATCTAGAACATGTCTAGATGTCATTCAATTGATATTTTTCATGTATTCCTGTAGACGCTATTCTCACCATAGAAAGGGTTTATTAGGTGACTGGCAGGTTTGGTGATAAAGGTAGATGGTCTGTCAATGTCAAGAGATGCACCTTGAAGGGACCTTGTTTTTTATTTTACCAGAGCAAGAGAGAGAGGCACCATGATGAACACAAATACTGGAAATTAAAATCAAACTAAATGTTAATCTTGCCTGAATGTTTGACTTCTTAACTGCCTGTGTACAACCTGAACTGAAATGGTGCAGCAGTGGCCTCTAGCTGTACATTTATTTTAATTTGAAAACCTTTTTGACAAATAGTCACTTCAACATGTTTTTTTTTGTCTTTCGTACTTCTACAAATGTTCCCCATTTTGGGCATAAAAAAAGTTTTAAGGGTATAAGTTGCCTGTAGTTATAATCAGGAGCCCAAAGAAACATCTGACTGGCTACCCCTAAATATTCTTATTATTCTTAATAAGTTTCATGTAGTCTAGTGAAGAATGTAATACAAGCAAATATCATCAAAATCGCCCAGGCTCTTAAAATGCATTTTTCTTTTCATGTCAAACCTTTATTCAACCAGGTAGGTCCCATTGAGATCATTGATCCCTTTTTCAAGGGAGACCTAAATATTCTTATTATTTTTAATATGTTTCATGTAGTCTTGTGAACATTTTGTAAAATCAAGTAAAAGCAGTTATACATTCCCAACATTGGGAGTGTATCACCCAGGCTCTCAAAATGCTTGGAATTTTATTTGTATTGGACTGTTTTCATCAGTTTATTATTAGGAAATATGACCACCTACATATCGGTCAGTGTATGTTTTGGTCATTGGATTTACTTTTCACAAATGGATATTCAAAAACAAAAAACTACTGGATATTTAATTTTCGTTTTAAAATTGATAAACCAAAATTGAAATACAAGGCGTTTTTCTTTATCATGGTCAAAAAGGGATTTACTAAACTTTAAAAAAAGGGATGATTTTCATTTTCTACTTCTCAAAATCAAAAATGCAATCTCTAGAAAACAGAAACAAAAAATAATGTAATAAATATTGCAAAAAAGGGCTCCAAAAAAGGCATATACAGTATAACCTAGTAGGTTTAGCCAGTCTGTATTTTTTCGAGCACCACAAGATTCAGAGTTTATAAAGTACAATTCTGGGCTATTGATTGTAATTTCTCCAAACACAAAAAAAATGCCTGTTTTGAAGCCTTAAAATGGTGCAGGAAAAGGACTTTCCATTGTATTGTACTTAAAGACAGGACTATATAACATTAATGACATACATAATATGAGGTCATTGGCACTCTAGAGGGGTCATTTTGTGAGCATGGGGCATGGGCATCACCCTTACAGCATCAGGACAATATCATATGGAGTCAGACACTGGAAGTGTGCTGGAGGCTGATGGAAGGATGAGGCTGATGAGGCTGAAGAATCAGCGAGGAACGAACTAGCAGCTGAGACATAATCATATATTAAAAGATAGCAGCTTCATAAGAGGCCAATAAGAGTGACAGAGTGTGTTACTTTGCTGAAGGATATTTGTGACCAGCTATTGAGGCCAGACTCTAAAGTCTTTCAAAAGGGTAAAAACGCTGCTGCTGGAGTACTGGCTGGAAGTATTGCTGATATTATGTCTACCATATCCTCTTAAAATAGCCTACTCTGTTCAACAATATCAGTCTCATGAAGAAAGGTGTTTTAACGCTTATTCAAAATAGCAGAGAAACATGCATTCTTGTACTCAGGAAGGGACTTTGACAGAGGATTACTGGAAAAGTACACATTAAGTAGGCTACTTCATTATTTGTGGGGGTAGTTTCACTAGTACTGAGTAACACAAAATAATTCCCTCTTCAAACTTAGCAGAAGTGGCTTGATTTTGTTCTCAGCAGGGGACTTTGACAGAGTATTTCTAAAAAATACACAGTAAAAGTACTTCAATGTGTTGTTAGTAGTCGGCTAATACAAAGTCAAACAGTATCAATTTCATGAAGAACTAAAGGTAAAATGTAATGCTGTCAAAATTATCGCGTTAACGGCGGTAATTAATTTTTGGAATTAATTGCTTTAAAATATTTAACGCATTTAACGCATGTGAAGAATGGCCCGCCCCATACATCCCACCAGTGGCAGCTCCAGGGTATGGCTGGGGTAGGCTACACCCATACCAAGAAATGGCTTAGCCCCACCATGAAAAATGATGTTAAAGTATGCCAACTCACGCCGAGAATTGCACAGACAGCAGTTAGTAAGATTGATTTCAGTAGCCACTTGTCTGGAAATACCGAAGACCAGAAACGGTTTTGAAAACTTTTGTCACGTAGTGATCGTCTTCTCAATAGAACATCTTTGATAATGTCCTTTCCTCCGGAGCGTCACGTGAAGCGACGTCCGTTTGTGATGACGCCGCACAGCTGTTCGTCTGACAGCAGCTCTGTCCCCGTTATTTTTCACAAACACCCCTGCCACACATTTACTGACACAAACATTTGTATCATCTGTTGTAGACCCCAATAAATAAAATCAAATAAGAACTCATTCTCAAAAAAGATAAACGCCATTCTTAAAATGTATAAACAAACAATAGTTTGATTAATATTGATTAGAGTGCACAAAATAAATAAAATAATTGAGAGAAGAAAAAGAGATATGTTATCTATCAGACCGAGTTAGATTAACATTCATTGGATTGCACACTTTGTTTGTTTGTGTGGATATGTAGCACATTAACATTTTAATAGCACTTAATGACTGACTGAATGGAAATGACAGTAAATGAAAATGTAAAACGAAAAAAGCGATCATGAAAATGTTTCCAATAAATGAATAAAATGATTTTTGACCACTTTGTTGTTCAGATATATCACATATTTGTAACTAAATGATACATTAATTGAAACAAAACACAGTTTAAACTGAGGAGTGACTCTCGTGAGGTTCATTTATTTTTCTTCACTCCGCTGGGGTACTGCTCTCATGTCAAGAACAAGAAGCATGAGATCGGTGCATGCACTGCATCGTCCAATCAGTGAGCGATACACAGTAAGGGGGAGGGGCGAGTATCTGAAGATTTCATCGGAGGATGGACTGGTGGTTCCTCCATTATCGCTCCTCCATTATCGCTCCTCGCTCCTCGATCCTCGGTCCTCCGGCAGAAATAAGAGCCATGGGACGGTACTCAAGATGGCGCAGACAAATCAACTTCCGGTGAGACCGAGGACCGAGGAGCGAGGAAATGAAAATAGTCGACCTGAGACAGGGCCAGGGCTGCTGTTAGCCTCGGTCTGTACAACGGAATTGTGCCAAAACTACGCCAACCGGCTACAGAGGGAGACTCCCCCCCTTCACTGGAGAACTGCGCTAAAACAGCTGATCACAACGTTCACACTCTGTGGTCACGAGGTATTAGCCCCCCGTCGACCTTCCTGAAGTACTCCCCCGTTGATAGAAATCAACACGTAATGAAATAAGACCCCACGGTTTGATGATTGATAGGTGTGAGGGCTGTCTTTCATTTTGACACACAGAACAATGTTATAAAAAACATACTGTATGTTAAATGGATATATCCGCCTTCTTTCATTTATCTTTCCATTCCCACAACAATATATACATAAAGAAATGGCATATTTTGGACATAGTTCGAATGGTGATTAATCTGATTAATTAATTTTTAAGCTGTGATTAATCTGATTAAAATTTGTAATCGTTTGACAGCCCTAGTAAAATTATATTTTTATCATTCATCAAAGATAGCAGAAAAACATGCATTATGGAGGGGACTATGACAGAGGATTACTCACAAAGTACACAGTAAAAGTACTTCATTTTATTTCTGGTAGAAGTTAAACTAGAACCGAGTCCAACAGAGTCAGTTTCCTTGAGAACTTGTGGTAACAAATATTTGTATCACTCGTCAAATATAGCAGGAATAATGAAGAGCAGCTGATTTGAAAAAACAAACTGGAGAGACGGCTGAGTGACCGCAGTACAGAATCGCTGTATAGTTTAAATCTCCTAACAATGTTGTCCATTTTAGACACAGGCTTATTACATTTACAGCCCTTAATAACATCCATTCTCTGGGTTCAATATGTGTCTTGGCCGTTTTCGTTGTGATCGCTAAATTCCCCTTGTTTATAATAATCACGGTTCCTTCAGCAGGATACTGTAGTGATTCAAAGTGTGATTTTAGCAAACTAATGCTTTTGTTTTGAAATCACTTCCGTGAGTTTGGCCTCGCCCCTCGCTCCAAGGACCATTTGACCATTTAGTAAGGTAAAAAGAAAAGAGAAAAAACGCCTCTCAGACGCTCTGAAAAAAAAAAATTGAACGGTAGATACACGGATTTGACCGTCCTCATCTGCGCTCTTATTTTGTCGCAGAATATGAAAAAAACTGTAGTTTTTTTGTTTCTGTTTTGTAGTGATTTTATTTTTTGTTTTGAGAAGTAGAAAATGAAAATCATCCCGTTTTTTAAGTTTAGTAAAACCCTTTTCGACCATGATAAAGAAAAACGCCTTGTATTTCAATTTTAAAACGAAAATTAAATATCCAGTCGTTTTTTGTTTTTGAATATCCATTTGTGAAAAGAAAATCCAATGACCAAAACATACACTGACCCATATCCAATCTATAAATATGTATTTAGATAAATTGCAATCATCATTAACAATAAAGTTTATTCACTTACCATTTCGTGCAAATTTGCTGGCCATAGTTGGTTCTGGAGGGAGGAGCTGGTCTGCTGCTGAGCTGAGGAAGTGAAGTTAGTCTGCAGCAACACTTCCTTAAATACAGACTTCATGAAGCAAACCACACCCACACACACTGCTGACATCACAGTCTGAAGTTCAGCTACAGAGGGATGATTTATAGATTAAAATGTTTAACATCTCACCCTGGCTTAATAAACAGAACAAGGGGAAATATAGCCTAACCTATACTATCTACATACATAAGAGTATAATTAATGTGTATAATATCAGTTAAAATAAGTGCTTCAACATAGTTAACATTGCAGGAAAGCAATATATTAGACGTTAAGTACTTTGTCAGGCTTAATATTCATCTGTAGATACCCCCAAAGTCTTTTTTCTTATTTGAAAGAAGACCTTAGTATTCTTTAATGTGTTAATAAAGGTTCATTAAAACTGCTGTCGCAGATGTGCCTGTTAGGCAATATAATAAGGAATCATTCTGTAAACTTTCATTGTTATGCGGATGATACTCAACTATATTTATCAATCAAGCCTGATGAAATTAATCATCTAAATAAAATGCAAGACTACCTCAAGGACTTAAAAACGTGGATGACCTTACATTTTTTGATGTTAAACACGACCAAAAAGTTATTGTACTTGGCCTGAAGAATCTACGAAACAAATTATCTAAAGATATATTAACTATGGATGGCATTAATTTGGCCTCCAGTGAAGCTGTAAGGAATCTTGGTGTTATATTTGATCAGGATTTATCCTTTAACGCCCACATAAAATCAATTTCAAGGACCGCCTACTTCCATCTACGTAACATTGCAAAAATCAGGCATATCTTGCCTCAAAACGATGCAGAGAAACTAGTCCATGCATTTGTTACTTCAAGGCTGGATTATTGTAACTCCTTATTATCAGGGTGTACCAAGAAGTCAGTCAAGTCGCTTCAGCTGATTCAAAATGCTGCAGCTCGTGTACTAACCAGAGTTAGGAAAAGGGACCACATTACTCCTGTTCTGGCTGCCTTACACTGGCTCCCTATAGAACACAGGATAGAATTTAAAATTCTTCTTCTCACCTACAAAGCCCTTAATGGGCAGGCGCCATCTTACCTTAAAGAACTCATTATACCCTATTGTCCTACTAGGGCATTGTGTTCCAAGAATGCAGGGTTGTTGGTTGTTCCTAGAGTCTCTAAAAGTACAATGGGAGCCAGAGCCTTTTCTTATCAAGCTCCACTTTTGTGGAATCAGCTTCCAGTTTGTGTTCGGACGGCAGACACCCTATCCGTTTTTAAGAGTGCGCTTAAGACCTTCCTTTTTGATAAAGCTTATAGTTAGGGCTGATTAGATTCAGCCCCTAGTTTTGCTGATATAGGCTTAGTTTGTCGGGGGACATCTTACTTCTTCCTTCTCTCTGTCTATACCTGTGTACTCTCATGTTCCGATTAACCCAGCTTCCCCAAATGTCTTTCTTTTTGGTGCCTATATACGCCGGGATCCGGAGTCATGGATGATCCTGCGGTCCTGTGTCATGGATTGCGAGTCCTGGATCTTGAGTCGTGGCTGTGGTCCTGGATCATAAGTCCTGGATGGATATCCTCGTGGATTCATCTTCCTATTATACACACATGCATTTCCAAACATTTGGTCTACCTATGTTGCAAATGTATTATCTTTTCAATTTACACACGGCATCTATTGCACGTCTGTCCGTCCTGGGAGAGGGATCCCTCCTCTGTTGCTCTCCCTGAGGTTTCTCCCATGTTCCCCTTTAAACTGTGGGTTTTCTCTGGAAGTGTTTCCTTGTACGATGTGAGGGTCTAAGGACAGAGGGTCTAAGGACAGAGGGTCTAAGGACAGAGGGTGTCGTATTGTCATACTGATATTCTGTACAAACTGTGAAGTCCACTGAGACAAATGTAACATTTGTGATATTGGGCTATATAAATAAACATTGATTGATTGATGAGCGGGCCCTCGCGTCCGTGCGCCTGTCGGGGAGGGCAGCCGGTCGTCCCGGCGTCAAGCAGACGCTCGCGAGTCCTGGGAAATGAGCCGTTTCTCATTTCCATAATTTTCACGTCCCAGGCTCCCCGGTCCTCTGGCAGCAACCCGGAAACGGATGTCGGCGCGCCGTCTGGAAGGAAAACAAATTTGTCTAAACGGTCGTCGAGGATCGATTATCGAGGAGGCTGTCTGGAGGAGCCGTAACCGAGGGTACACTGAAGTATTCTCCTGAGACGATTTCAGCCAACAGTGATGTTTGAAAGAGGCTTGACGCATGGCTGGACGTATGTCAACGAAGCACAGCTCTGCAAACTGTTCCCGTTGTGATTATAAGTTATTCAAGATGATCAAATGTGCATCAGACTTTCTGCCCTTTACCGTTTGTTTGTTTACTCACTAATCACATCTCCCCTGGATGTTAGGTTATGCCTTCATTGTGAGGCGATGTTTACAGTGAGAACAGCTGCTGAGGTCAGTGCAGAAAGCAGAACAGTGTGTGTAATATATATCGCTCAATAATATATGTAACAGGCCTACATTTCACACTTTATTTGTATGCTTCAGGAGATATTTACAAATAAACTGTAGATATTTGTCATGAAACCATATAGTGCTTCACATCATAAAATATACAAGGGCTGTAGCCTGATACTTATTATAGGCTTTAGGAGCTGTTTGTGTTTGTTGTACAATGAGTAGGAGTGTTTTGTAGAGTGCATGTGTGTGTTGTACATTGTGTAGGGCCCTTTCTCATTTCTCTAACTCCCCTCCTCGACTCCCCTCCTCGAATCCTATCCTCGAGACTTAGTCCCGCCCACAGGAGATGCGAGTGGAG
>NW_027640172.1:45668-120487 GCF_949606895.1 Notothenia rossii
ATTCTAGTAGACCTCAACAATGGAATTATGCTCAGTAGAAATGGCCATGACATGGGACCTTTAAAGTACCAAAAGTAAAAGTAATCATTGTGCAGAAGTACTTGTGGGGCAGAAGTAGAAAAAACATTATTAATACTCTAGTAAAGTACAGAACAAATACCTCAAAAGTGTAACTAAGTATAGTACTTGAGTAAATGTACTTAGTTACTTTACACCTCTGGCTATAAAGATAGAAAGACAAAGCCTTGCAAAGTGGCTTGAAAGGGCATTTTCAAAATGCTCAACAGTGCTGCTAAAATTATAAACTGACTGATTCACATTTAAAATAAATGCATCAATATATTTCTATTAGATGTTACTCTTTCATGTTGTTGTTATTATTATTACCACTGCTTCTTTAGTTATTTGTATTTAATATATTTTTTATTGATATTCTTCTGACTGCTAAAATCATCTGTTATTCCTCATTTTATAGCCGATAATCTTTCTCTTTATATATATATACAATCTCAGTGAAAGCGGTATTACAAGTAATTTTTACCCAAGTGTGCAAACTTGTGTCTCTTTTTTCCCCTCAGCTGTTTGCTGCAGTACCAGTAATTGCAACGTTGGAATAAAAGCAGCCAGAGATCCTCAAGTAATATTTCTTTCCATATTACAAGTTTTATCAATTCTCAATGTCCTATGTGGTATTGTTGCTATGCAAACAGTGAAAGGATATGTAAATCATCAAGAGGTGGCTAAAATATGTTTTTCTGCTGACCCTGTCCAGAGCAGTACATTGCTTTGCTTCCAGGTGGTTGCTCCTGTCTGCATCTCCAAGCTCGGGGCATACCGACATCATCTACTCTAGGTAATACACTGAATATGGATAAATACCTTATACAACCCCACTTCAAACAACCAAACTATACCTTTATGATGTGAAATGTTCTATACTGTTAACATTAGGAAACACTTAAGAAAGAAAAGAAAGCTGCAGGAGCTGATAATTCCTAAAATACAATTGGCCATGTGATCACCAGTACAAAAATATATATAAGCAATCTGCACCAAATATTTTTGGGATTTATAATTTTATTGTGACTTTTTCCTTTGTTGTGTACCTTAAGGGAGCTCTCCCCTGACAGCTGGACACTACATTACATTACATGCTACTTGTGAGGCGCTTTTATCCAAAGTGCATACTCAATACTGTGGGCAACCCCCACAGGAGCAATTTGAGGTGAAGTGTCTTGCCCACGACACGACGACATGCTAACTGCAGTGGGGTTTGAACCTGTGAACCCCTAATAAAAAAACGTTCAAGGTATAAAAAAAAAAGTTTCTACCATGTTCAAAAGCGGCAAAAAGAAGCTTAAAAACTTTTCTGGTCTGCAATTAATTCAAAATATTAATTACCGCCGTTAACGCGATAATTTTGACAGCATTAATATATATATATGTTGCACTGTTGGAGGAGCATGTGACTTCAGTTTTTCATTGACATATCTGCACTGAAGCTAAGCTACAAATGACAATAAAGCCTTGAATCTTGAATTTACGCATTTAAAAAAAAAATGACAATAGTAATCTTCTGTCGTTAAGCTTTTTTATAATTAAAAAAAATATGTATTCTGTTTTTTTAGAGGTGTAAAAATCTTTCTTGTAAAATTACAGATTTCTTTGCCAAAAAACTTGAACAGTTTTTTACCCAAAAAATAGTTTACAGTGTAGTTAGTGTGGCAATATCAAGTGATGCACCTTGAAGAGACGTGTTTTTTCTTTACCGGAGCAAGAGAGAGGCAGCATGATGAACACAAATACTGGAAATCAAAATCAAACTAAATGGTAATCTTGCCTGGATGTTTGACTTAATTGCCTAAAACCTTGAACTGACATGGTGCAGCAGTGGCCTCTAGCTGTAAAAATGTTTGAATGAGAAAACCTTTTTTAAAAATAGTCACTACAACATTTTAGTTTCTATCTTTCATACTTCTACAAATTACCCCATTTTGGGCCTAAAACCCTTTGAAGGGTAGAAGTTCCCTTTAGTTATAACCAGGAGCCCAAACAGACTTCTGACTGGCTACCCCTAAACATGTAGTCTTGTGAAGAATGTAATGCAAGCAAGTAAAAGCAGAGTCACATTCTCAAAATCACCCAGGCTCTTAAAATGCTTTGAATTTAAGAAACATTAATTTAGTATGAACTGTTTTGATCTGTTCATTATTAGGAAATATGACAAGCTACATATCCATCTATAAATATGTATTTAGATAAGTTGCAATCATTAACAATACATTTTATTCACTTACCATGTTGGGCATGTTTGCTGGCCATAGTTGGTGATGGAGGGAGGAGCTGGTCTGCTGCTGAGCTGAGGAAGTGAAGTTAGTCTCCAGCAACAACTCCTTAAATACAGACTTCATGAAGCAAACCACACCCACACACTGCTGACATCACAGTCTGAAATCCAGGTATGATCGGATGATTTATACAGATGTAGCAACCTCATTTCAGATGAAAGGAAAAACCCCTGCATGACTTGATATGCCCCCTTGATAAATTATAATGAAACCAGCTGCAATGGATCATGGATCCACCAGGGGGAGCAGTAATTAAAAAGCTGACACACTGGAACTCATGTGAAATAAACAGCTGATAGATATATCTGATATAGCGGTTGTTAAGATCCATATGTCACGGATAGGATCATATTCTGTGCTAAATAAGAGACATGTAGTCCTTTACAAAACATCACCTTGTTTTTATTTAACAAAATAATGTTGTTTAATCCACGTTAGCGTACTAGAACTACAAAAACAATCGGTTTGTTTTTTCATCAGGAAATGCAGCCCGGCTCAAAGAAACTATTTTAAATCATCATCCTCACGATCATTTAATGTATCATATGTTCGCTGAATTTACATGAAAGCACGAACAAATATTAATTTGTCAACTTCATTAAAACATTATTAACGTGCCTAAACTTAGTAGTAATTCACTAAAAAATAAGTTTATTTTTAATGGACCCTCGTCCAAGAAGGATTTATCTTTTATTACTACTGTAGCATATCATTTTGTATTCCCACTGTCATGGATATAATCATATTCTGCATTGAATAAGATACATTTAATCATTAAAAAAAATGGTGTTTAGTTTCTATTTAACAAAATACATGTGGTTAAATCCACGTGAGTTTACAACTACAAAAATAATCAGTTTGTTGCTTTGCTCCGGGTTGCAGCCACAGGTCTTCGCATGAAACGTGCTTGTTCTATCGTTTCCCGGCCAATGTTTCCCAAAGGAGAGTCTGGATTCGTGCTATGAGGTAAGCTGACGTTACATTTTTGTCCATGTCACGGTGAAATGTAAATAATGGGTAGTGACTGTATCGCCGTTTTAGAGATGGCGCTGCTGAAAAGACCGCAACATAAGTAAAGATAATGAATACATCCTATTAAAACCTGTGTGGCTTATATGATAAGTCTTATTAGTACAAGCAGCATAACGTTTCACCATGTAACTAAAGATTGTAGTCAGGGAAATCAGTTTGACATATTGAACTAATAACAAATCACCTCTGGCTGGCAGAGAACTCTCTGCTCCATAGCTTCTCTTGGACGTAAAATCACATTTTACATTTATATTCAATTTAATATTCCATCCCTCACATACTTTTGTATATATAATAACTTATATTTAGTTGTTCTTGTTATGCTGCTGCAACACAAACATTTCCCAAATTGGGATCAATACAGTAATATCTTATCTTAATTAAGAAATATAACTATTATAATTAGTGTAGCAGCTGACACATATTTTCAATATGGATTCATCTACCATTTATTTCTTTAGTTCAATTTTGATCTATAAAAATGTCAAAATAGTGAAAATGTTCACGAGACTTCAAAGTGCAAGGTTATATCTTTAGATGTTTTGCTTTAGCCTATGTACTGTATGTCTTAATGCTCTTATATGTGAAGGTATGACTTCCATGAAACTAATATTTTATATCTTCCCAACAGACGAGCTGACAGGAAGCCTGTTCCCGCATCTGCAGCTGTCATTTTCTTTTACAAAAGAGAAAAAGGCCTGTTTCATTTGAAGCACAGAATGTAGAAGAGCATTCCTACTGTCTGAGAGGGATAATTGATGGAATGGAGGAAGAAGCTGCGTGTCTAATTACTGAGGAGGAAGCAGGTCCATCAACACAGGCGG
Organism: Notothenia rossii; assembly: GCF_949606895.1. Lineage (NCBI taxonomy): Eukaryota > Metazoa > Chordata > Actinopteri > Perciformes > Nototheniidae > Notothenia > Notothenia rossii. Next base: position 49,873 of record NW_027640172.1, read on the forward strand.
CTGCTGATGAAGATCCTCAACCACTGTCTGAGAATGCAGAGGAGCAAGGGACCACGGTAGAAGAAACACTTCCATCTCAGCAAAGACACATAATGCAGCTAGAGATCCAGCTAGAGACCCAGCTAGAGACCCAGCTAGAGACCCAGCTAGAGACCCAGCTAAAGACCCAGCTAGAGACCCAGCTAGAGACCCAGCAAGAGACCCAGCTAGAGGAGTCCAAGGCAAAGCAGAGTTACTGCCGTGACAAGTATTCTGCCTCTCAGCTGAGAGAAAGGGTTCTTCGGATGGAGACAGGATTACCAGATAGAGACACATTCAGTGCTGAGTGTGAGCATGTTGCTCGTTTTGAGGGTTCCATTACATACCCAGGTGGGTTCCCCAAAGCACTGAGTCTTGAAGACCAAGTTTTCATGACCCTCATGAAACTGCGTCATAATTACACACACCTTCATCTGGCTGCACTCTTTCACTGCGGTGAAAGCACTGTCAGAAATGTCATTGTAACATTTATAGAGGTTCTCCACAAATTACTTTTTAAGGACATAATGAGTTCTGTTCCCAGCCGGGAGAAAAATAAAACCAGCTTGCCTTCTTCATTTCGGCACATCCAAAACTGCAGAATGATAGTGGATTGTACGGACATCAAAATGGCTATCCCCAAGCAAATAGATATCCAGAAAGAGACCTGCTCTGCTTACCGTGGCATGCACTCCTTCAAACTACTGCTCGGGGTGGGGTGGCACCAAATGCTGTGATCACAGACTGCAGCAAACTATACGGGATCAACAAGTGACAAAGAGAGAGTACGGGATTCTGGTGTTCTTCAGCATTTCAAACCTGGAGATCTGATATTGGCTGACAAGGGATTCTTAATCCAGAACATTCTTCCTGAAGGAGTCACTGTCAACATTCCCCCATTCCTCTGTCATGGCCAACTGACACACAGCGAAGCACAGGCTACAAAGCTTATCGCACAAAATAGGATTCACGTCGAGAGAGCAAAGGCTCGTTTGAAAGAATTTAGGATCCTAAAGTTCATTCCATCTCACCTGAGGCCCTTCGCAGATAAATTGGTGCAGGTATGTTGCGCACTAGTGTCTTTTCACATGTAAACACATATGTTTCATACACATCTTTTCAAATCTGTAAGCCCCCCTCCCCCCCTCTCAATCAACTTCCTCTTGACTGACTTTTCTGTTTATTTTATTTTACTATATGTATTTGTTTGCCTGTCCTTGTTTGTCTACCCTCCCTCATACTGTAAAGCGTCTTTGAGTTGTAGAAAAGCGCTATATAAATCAAATGTATTATTATTATACTTTGTTTTACATTTTGAGTTCATCATTAAACTCAAACTGTCTTTTCATTGGGTGCTTTTTAGTTCTTTTATTTAGATTCTGCTTTTTAATCAATCCAGAAACATGTTTCATACTTTGTTTTACATTTTGAGTTCATCATTAAACTCAAACAATGTCTTTAAACTGGGTGCATTGTATTTCTTTTATTTAGGTTCTGTTTAATGCACATATTAATTTGACTCAGATGTGCTGATAATATCTGCAAATATAAATCTTTAAACTGTCTTTTTACCTTAAAGTCTGGCCTCTCGGGGTAGGCTCATGTTTGTTTTTCTGTCTTTCTCTATCAAAAACGTTACTCCAAAGAATGGTTTGTGATTTGGGATTCAGAGGCAGGCTTAAATCAAGAAACCACAATAGTTTTCTGCATGGACTGCCTTTTTTTATTAAGAAATATTATTTTGTAAATATGTTATTCTCTGTAGTCAGAAGCCTAACACTCTAACAACCACAACATTGCAAAGGTGAGTAAATGTACATTTAAAAACTATTCACAATTTCTTAAAATTACTATATTTGAAAATGATAGATTTATGATCTTTTTCATCGAACATATGAACGACTCAAACAAGGATCGCAGCAGCTACAAGAAAGATCTTCAAAGGGGAACCATAACATCCTGAAGCTGAGTTTTCTCTAAAAGATTCTTTTTAATTTTAACAGCAGTGCTCTCTGAACTCAGAACAAGTTAATTAATATGCCTTTTTGTTTTTCTGTCTTTTTCAGAAAATAACCACAACAGTGACAAAGGTGATTATTCCGGTAGTGCCAGCTCTGGAAGCATGTGGGCCTTGAAAAAGTCCTCAAGAGCCAACAGGTTAGGCTGCCAATTGTCATCTCGGGCTATCGGAATGATGACACTGTCTTTCGTAGTCCAGACCACAAAGTAGCAAGTCTCTCTTGCAGTGAGGTGTAGCTGACCTTGCACTTGGTGCCAGTAAGGATGTTCCTCACGCAGGCTGAATGTTTCTCCTTCCTTACTGACACAGAAGCCCTTGATTGGCAATGCTTCACTAATTGTCATTTCCCTTGCTCCGTAGGGACACTTTACCTCCAGCACAGCGGAAGACCCTACCAGACCATCTGGAGATGCCCCCAACAATCCTGATAGGGAGAGCCACAAATCTGACTCATGGACCTGCATCTGGGTTGCAGTGGTGAATGCCCTGACGCCCTCACATTCATTCATAGTCCCCCACTGTACAGACAAAACACCATCAAGGGCCTGTTGTTGCCCAAGCACCCTGGCAATAAGGGAAGCAGTCACACACTTTGACCTCAGGACAGCTCCAAAGTTGCTGGCAGTCAACCTTCCTTTCCTGAACAAATGCCAGTTTGGGTTGGTTCGCTGACCAGTGGTAGCCACCTGAATTGCCCTCTGTTGCTCTTCAGACAATGCCATGCTTGCCACAATTGCCTCAGGTCCCTGATGCCCAACAGATTTAATCATTTCAGGAACAGTAAGTTTTTCCAAGCTGCAGTGTTCCTCTTCTGGCTCGGGGGAGAGAAGCCAAGAAATTCCTGAAAACCTGCCCCCGAGTCTGTCCCTCAGCCAGTCACGATCTTCGGAGGTGGGCTCTCTTGTCAGCGGGTTGAATGAGTTAGTGCTTGGAGGAAATAGCTCCTCCACTGAATGCGTACGTTTAGCTGCCTTTGGCTTCTTCCACTGACAGGGGGTGTCAGTGCAGCTGAAATTGTGGATGGCAAAGATGGCTCATGCAGCCGCATGACTGCATTTCCATTCTCCACGTGGGCATTCACATTTTGTGGAGAGAATTCCCTCTTCTCCTGTAGATACCTGTGGTGGGGGGATTGTTTTATTATTTAAAATATGTTTACATTTGTAATGCCTTCCCAATTATCCCTTTAATTGTTTATAGCCTACTGTATGTTTATTTCATGGATATTTCTGTGTTTTCTGGTGTGTAATATTTGTAACAAAGATTTCATGTGACACATAAAATGGATTTGTTGATGGGAATTAATGTGAATAAATTAACTCTAGCTTAACGGTACTCTTGCTATCACTACTCACCGACACTATAAACCTTGTCCCTCATGCTAGCTCTGACAACACCGGTAAGCACACCTTCATCTAGGCTGCACTGTTACGTGTCCTGACTTGTAGTGGTTCTCTCCTCTATCTACACTCTTCTTGTCATCTTTGTAAAATGATATCAGACTGGTAATTGACACAGCCATGACTTCTAGTGAAATTCAGTGTGGCTCAAATGAAAAGCTCTGTTAAAATATGCAAGTGCGCGAAAGTCAGTTGAAACGATCTTAAGTTGGCGTGACGTTGAAGTCGTGCGACCCTGCTGCTGTACTGGCTTGTAGTTCGTTTATAGCATAACGTTAGCATTTTGCTTCTGCCGACTAGATTTATTATTCAAAAATTATAAAAGTAGAGTTGACATGTGGAGATTATCCGGCTGAACAAAACGTGATCCATCTCTTAAATATGTGTCAACCACAGATCTTATTTCGAGCTATTTTCCAAAATCCTATGGAGAAATTGCATTGCGTTTTAGACGAAGGAACCGGAAGGAGTTTACTTCCGGGTTTAAGGACGCGTCACTGCGGCTCTCTATTAAGAAACATATTATGAAATGGCATTTAAAAACAATAATTTAAAAGCAAAGATAATAAAAACATGAATAACTCATCAATTAAAGTTACAGTGCAGTGTAAGATGTGAATAGTTCAATTAAAAGCAGCGGCAAAAAGAAAAGTCTTCAGCCTGGATTTAAAAGTAGTCAGAGTTGCAGCGGACCAGTGTTAATTTTGGCAGCTATTTTTGAGTTAGTCTTAGTCTTTAGACGGAAATGGTTATTAGTTTTAGTCACATTTTAGTCATTTCTATCCTTCATAGTTATAGTCTAGTTTTAGTCGACGAAAACTCAAAACATTTTAGTCTAGTTTTAGTCCAGTTTTAGTCGATGAAAAATTACATTTTAGTCAACTTTTATTCATAATGTTTTCTCTCTTTAAACCAATTCAGTTAGGCAAATACAGGTATCTGAAATTGGAATCAAGGTGACAGTATCAAGTGTTGAAATGTACGAGTTAGTTACGACTTATCATGTAACGTTACAGTTAGCTAATTTACCATGGCATAAATAGCAGGATGGTGCGCCTTCAAGTGCCTCTTCAGGTTGGTCGTCTTCTTCCCAACTAATTTGAAGCCACATGGCATCTCTCCTTCTCCCGCAGTAACAGTGCAGTGTGTTTTACTTTCTACCAAATTATAAATAAAGTGTGTCCATCTAGTCTTTTTTTCTGACCAAAAACTAAAAGCGCTGTCGCTGAATCCGTCATCTTGTTATTTTCTCACTGTTTGCACATCATCATTCACCACCTGCTGCAGCTGGGGTGGGGGTGAGTGACGTGTGCAGATTCCCAGAATCTCAAATAATTCAACCAATGACAAGGATGCATTTTGAAAGACAAGACCCTGCATTTGTAATGTCCAATAGTCCACCCTTAACATCTTAACATTCGTCTCGTCTCGTGAACAAAAACTAAATTTACATTTCGTCATAGTTTCCGTTATCAATAATCTATTTTTAGCTCGTCATCGTCTCGTCTTAGTCATGTACAAAAGGTCGTTGACGAACATTTTTCGTCATGGTTTTCGTTAACGAAATTAACACTGCAGGGGACCCACAGGTTTCTGGGAGTTTGTTCCAGATGTTTGGAGCATAATAACTGAACTTCTCCATGTTTAGTTCTGACTCTGGGGACAGAAAGCTGACCAGTCCCTGAAGACCTGAGAGAGCTGGATGGTTCATCATTTAGCAGGAGGTCAGAAATCTATTTTGGTCCTAAACCATTCAGTGCTTTATAAACAGCAGCAGTATTTTGAAATCTATTCTTTGACACACAGGAAGCTAGAGTAAAGACTTCAGAACCGGAGTGATGTGATCCACTTTCTTAGTGTTAGAGAGGAACCAGAGTAAAGACTTCAGAACAGGAGTGATGTGATCCACTTTCTTAGTGTTAGAGAGGAACCAGAGTAAAGACTTCAGAACAGGAGTGATGTGATCCACTTTCTTAGTGTCAGTGAGGAACCAGAGTAAAGACTTCAGAACAGGAGTGATCCACTTTCTTAGTGTTAGTGAGGAACCAGAGTAAAGACTTCAGAACAGGAGTGATCCACTTTCTTAGTGTCAGTGAGGAACCAGAGTAAAGACTTCAGAACAGGAGTGATGTGATCCACTTTCTTAGTGTTAGTGAGGAACCAGAGTAAAGACTTCAGAACAGGAGTGATGTGATCCACTTTCTTAGTGTTAGTGAGGAACCAGAGTAAAGACTTCAGAACAGGAGTGATGTGATCCACTTTCTTAGTGTCAGTGAGGAACCAGTGTAAAGACTTCAGAACAGGAGTGATGTGATCCACTTTCTTAGTGTCAGTGAGGAACCAGAGTAAAGACTTCAGAACAGGAGTGATCCACTTTCTTAGTGTCAGTGAGGAACCAGAGTAAAGACTTCAGAACAGGAGTGATGTGATCCACTTTCTTAGTGTTAGTGAGGAACCAGAGTAAAGACTTCAGAACAGGAGTGATGTGATCCTCTTTCTTAGTGTCAGTGAGGAACCAGAGTAAAGACTTCAGAACAGGAGTGATGTGATCCTCTTTCTTAGTGTCAGTGAGGAACCAGAGTAAAGACTTCAGAACAGGAGTGATGTGATCCTCTTTCTTAGTGTTAGTGAGGAACCAGAGTAAAGACTTCAGAACAGGAGTGATGTGATCCTCTTTCTTAGTGTCAGTGAGGAACCAGTGTAAAGACTTCAGAACAGGAGTGATGTGATCCACTTTCTTAGTGTCAGTGAGGAACCAGAGTAAAGACTTCAGAACAGGAGTGATGTGATCCACTTTCTTAGTGTCAGTGAGGAACCAGAGTAAAGACTTCAGAACAGGAGTGATGTGATCCACTTTCTTAGTGTCAGTGAGGAACCAGAGTAAAGACTTCAGAACAGGAGTGATGTGATCCACTTTCTTAGTGTCAGTGAGGAACCAGAGTAAAGACTTCAGAACAGGAGTGATGTGATCCACTTTCTTAGTGTCAGTGAGGAACCAGTGTAAAGACTTCAGAACAGGAGTGATGTGATCCACTTTCTTAGTGTCAGTGAGGAACCAGAGTAAAGACTTCAGAACAGGAGTGATGTGATCCACTTTCTTAGTGTCAGTGAGGAACCAGTGTAAAGACTTCAGAACAGGAGTGATGTGATCCACTCTCTTAGTGTCAGTGAGGAACCAGAGTAAAGACTTCAGAACAGGAGTGATGTGATCCACTCTCTTAGTGTTAGTGAGGAACCAGAGTAAAGACTTCAGAACAGGAGTGATGTGATCCACTTTCTTAGTGTCAGTGAGGAACCAGAGTAAAGACTTCAGAGCAGGAGTGATGTGATCCACTTTCTTAGTGTTAGAGAGGAACCAGAGTAAAGACTTCAGAACAGGAGTGATGTGATCCACTTTCTTAGTGTCAGTGAGGAACCAGAGTAAAGACTTCAGAACAGGAGTGATGTGATCCACTTTCTTAGTGTTAGAGAGGAACCAGAGTAAAGACTTCAGAACAGGAGTGATCCACTTTCTTAGTGTTAGTGAGGAACCAGAGTAAAGACTTCAGAACAGGAGTGATGTGATCCACTTTCTTAGTGTCAGTGAGGAACCAGAGTAAAGACTTCAGAACAGGAGTGATGTGATCCACTTTCTTAGTGTCAGTGAGGAACCAGTGTAAAGACTTCAGAGCAGGAGTGATGTGATCCACTTTCTTAGTGTCAGTGAGGAACCAGAGTAAAGACTTCAGAACAGGAGTGATGTGATCCACTTTCTTAGTGTCAGAGAGGAACCAGAGTAAAGACTTCAGAACAGGAGTGATGTGATCCACTTTCTTAGTGTCAGTGAGGAACCAGAGTAAAGACTTCAGAACAGGAGTGATGTGATCCTCTTTCTTAGTGTCAGAGAGGAACCAGAGTAAAGACTTCAGAACAGGAGTGATGTGATCCACTTTCTTAGTGTCAGAGAGGAACCAGAGTAAAGACTTCAGAACAGGAGTGATGTGATCCTCTTTCTTAGTGTCAGTGAGGAACCAGAGTAAAGACTTCAGAACAGGAGTGATGTGATCCACTTTCTTAGTGTCAGAGAGGAACCAGAGTAAAGACTTCAGAACAGGAGTGATGTGATCCACTTTCTTAGTGTCAGTGAGGAACCAGAGTAAAGACTTCAGAACAGGAGTGATGTGATCCACTTTCTTAGTGTCAGTGAGGAACCAGAGTAAAGACTTCAGAACAGGAGTGATCCACTTTCTTAGTGTCAGTGAGGAACCAGAGTAAAGACTTCAGAACAGGAGTGATGTGATCCACTTTCTTAGTGTCAGTGAGGAAACAGAGTAAAGACTTCAGAACAGGAGTGATGTGATCCACTTTCTTTGTGTTAGAGAGGAACCAGAGTAAAGACTTCAGAACAGGAGTGATGTGATCCACTTTCTTAGTGTTAGTGAGGAACCAGAGTAAAGACTTCAGAACAGGAGTGATGTGATCCTCTTTCTTAGTGTCAGTGAGGAACCAGAGTAAAGACTTCAGAACAGGAGTGATGTGATCCACTTTCTTAGTGTTAGTGAGGAACCAGAGTAAAGACTTCAGAACAGGAGTGATGTGATCCACTTTCTTAGTGTCAGTGAGGAACCAGAGTAAAGACTTCAGAACAGGAGTGATGTGATCCACTTTCTTAGTGTCAGAGAGGAACCAGAGTAAAGACTTCAGAACAGGAGTGATGTGATCCACTTTCTTAGTGTCAGTGAGGAACCAGAGTAAAGACTTCAGAACAGGAGTGATCCACTTTCTTAGTGTCAGTGAGGAACCAGAGTAAAGACTTCAGAACAGGAGTGATGTGATCCACTTTCTTAGTGTCAGTGAGGAACCAGAGTAAAGACTTCAGAACAGGAGTGATCCACTTTCTTAGTGTCAGAGAGGAACCAGAGTAAAGACTTCAGAACAGGAGTGATCCACTTTCTTAGTGTTAGAGAGGAACCAGAGTAAAGACTTCAGAACTGGAGTGATGTGATCCACTTTCTTAGTGTTAGTGAGGAACCAGAGTAAAGACTTCAGAACAGGAGTGATGTGATCCACTTTCTTAGTGTCAGTGAGGAACCAGAGTAAAGACTTCAGAACAGGAGTGATGTGATCCTCTTTCTTAGTGTCAGAGAGGAACCAGAGTAAAGACTTCAGAACAGGAGTGATGTGATCCTCTTTCTTAGTGTCAGAGAGGAACCAGAGTAAAGACTTCAGAACAGGAGTGATGTGATCCACTTTCTTAGTGTTAGTGAGGAACCAGAGTAAAGACTTCAGAACAGGAGTGATGTGATCCACTTTCTTAGTGTCAGTGAGGAACCAGAGTAAAGACTTCAGAACAGGAGTGATGTGATCCACTTTCTTAGTGTCAGTGAGGAACCAGAGTAAAGACTTCAGAACAGGAGTGATGTGATCCACTTTCTTAGTGTCAGTGAGGAACCAGAGTAAAGACTTCAGAACAGGAGTGATCTGATCCACTTTCTTAGTGTTAGTGAGGAACCAGAGTAAAGACTTCAGAACAGGAGTGATGTGATCCACTTTCTTAGTGTCAGTGAGGAACCAGAGTAAAGACTTCAGAACAGGAGTGATCCACTTTCTTAGTGTCAGTGAGGAACCAGAGTAAAGACTTCAGAACAGGAGTGATGTGATGCACTTTCTTAGTGTCAGAGAGGAACCAGAGTAAAGACTTCAGAACAGGAGTGATCCACTTTCTTAGTGTCAGTGAGGAACCAGAGTAAAGACTTCAGAACAGGAGTGATGTGATCCACTTTCTTAGTGTCAGTGAGGAACCAGAGTAAAGACTTCAGAACAGGAGTGATGTGATCCACTTTCTTAGTGTCAGTGAGGAACCAGAGTAAAGACTTCAGAACAGGAGTGATGTGATCCACTTTCTTAGTGTCAGTGAGGAACCAGAGTAAAGACTTCAGAACAGGAGTGATCCACTTTCTTAGTGTCAGTGAGGAACCAGTGTAAAGACTTCAGAACAGGAGTGATCCACTTTCTTGGTGTAAGTGAGGAACCAGAGTAAAGACTTCAGAACAGGAGTGATGTGATCCACTTTCTTAGTGTCAGTAAGGAACCAGAGTAAAGACTTCAGAACTGGAGTGATGTGATCCACTTTCTTAGTGTCAGTGAGGAACCAGAGTAAAGACTTCAGAACAGGAGTGATGTGATCCACTTTCTTAGTGTCAGTGAGGAACCAGAGTAAAGACTTCAGAACAGGAGTGATGTGATCCACTTTCTTAGTGTCAGTGAGGAACCAGAGTAAAGACTTCAGAACAGGAGTGATGTGATCCACTTTCTTAGTGTCAGTGAGGAACCAGAGTTAAGACTTCAGAACAGGAGTGATGTGATCCTCTTTCTTAGTGTTAGTGAGGAACCAGAGTAAAGACTTCAGAACAGGAGTGATGTGATCCACTTTCTTAGTGTCAGTGAGGAACCAGAGTAAAGACTTCAGAACAGGAGTGATCCACTTTCTTAGTGTCAGTGAGGAACCAGTGTAAAGACTTCAGAACAGGAGTGATCCACTTTCTTGGTGTAAGTGAGGAACCAGAGTAAAGACTTCAGAACAGGAGTGATGTGATCCTCTTTCTTAGTGTCAGTGAGGAACCAGAGTAAAGACTTCAGAACAGGAGTGATGTGATCCACTTTCTTAGTGTCAGTGAGGAACCAGAGTAAAGACTTCAGAACAGGAGTGATGTGATCCACTTTCTTAGTGTCAGTGTGGAACCAGAGTAAAGACTTCAGAACAGGAGTGATGTGATCCACTTTCTTAGTGTCAGTGAGGAACCAGAGTAAAGACTTCAGAACAGGAGTGATGTGATCCACTTTCTTAGTGTCAATGAGGAACCAGAGTAAAGACTTCAGAACAGGAGTGATGTGATCCACTTTCTTAGTGTCAGTGAGGAACCAGAGTAAAGACTTCAGAACAGGAGTGATGTGATCCACTTTCTTAGTGTCAGTGAGGAACCAGAGTAAAGACTTCAGAACAGGAGCGATGTGATCCACTTTCTTAGTGTCAGTGAGGAACCAGAGTAAAGACTTCAGAACAGGAGTGATGTGATCCACTTTCTTAGTGTTAGTGAGGAACCAGAGTAAAGACTTCAGAGCAGGAGTGATGTGATCCACTTTCTTAGTGTCAGTGAGGAACCAGAGTAAAGACTTCAGAACAGGAGTGATGTGATCCACTTTCTTAGTGTCAGAGAGGAACCAGAGTAAAGACTTCAGAACAGGAGTGATGTGATCCACTTTCTTAGTGTCAGTGAGGAACCAGAGTAAAGACTTCAGAACAGGAGTGATCCACTTTCTTAGTGTCAGTGAGGAACCAGAGTAAAGACTTCAGAACAGGAGTGATGTGATCCACTTTCTTAGTGTTAGTGAGGAACCAGAGTAAAGACTTCAGAACAGGAGTGATGTGATCCTCTTTCTTAGTGTCAGTGAGGAACCAGAGTAAAGACTTCAGAACAGGAGTGATGTGATCCACTTTCTTAGTGTTAGTGAGGAACCAGAGTAAAGACTTCAGAACAGGAGTGATGTGATCCTCTTTCTTAGTGTCAGTGAGGAACCAGAGTAAAGACTTCAGAACAGGAGTGATGTGATCCTCTTTCTTAGTGTCAGTGAGGAACCAGAGTAAAGACTTCAGAACAGGAGCGATGTGATCCACTTTCTTAGTGTCAGAGAGGAACCAGAGTAAAGACTTCAGAACAGGAGTGATCCACTTTCTTAGTGTCAGTGAGGAACCAGAGTAAAGACTTCAGAACAGGAGTGATCCACTTTCTTAGTGTCAGTGAGGAACCAGAGTAAAGACTTCAGAACAGGAGTGATCCACTTTCTTAGTGTCAGTGAGGAACCAGAGTAAAGACTTCAGAACAGGAGTGATCCACTTTCTTAGTGTCAGTGAGGAACCAGAGTAAAGACTTCAGAACAGGAGTGATGTGATCCTCTTTCTTAGTGTCAGTGAGGAACCAGAGTAAAGACTTCAGAACAGGAGTGATGTGATCCACTTTCTTAGTGTCAGTGAGGAACCAGAGTAAAGACTTCAGAACAGGAGTGATGTGATCCACTTTCTTAGTGTCAGTGTGGAACCAGAGTAAAGACTTCAGAGCAGGAGTGATGTGATCCACTTTCTTAGTGTCAGTGAGGAACCAGAGTAAAGACTTCAGAGCAGGAGTGATGTGATCCACTTTCTTAGTGTCAGTGAGGAACCAGTGTAAAGACTTCAGAACAGGAGTGATCCACTTTCTTGGTGTAAGTGAGGAACCAGAGTAAAGACTTCAGAACAGGAGTGATGTGATCCTCTTTCTTAGTGTCAGTGAGGAACCAGAGTAAAGACTTCAGAACAGGAGTGATGTGATCCACTTTCTTAGTGTCAGTGAGGAACCAGAGTAAAGACTTCAGAACAGGAGTGATGTGATCCACTTTCTTAGTGTCAGTGTGGAACCAGAGTAAAGACTTCAGAGCAGGAGTGATGTGATCCACTTTCTTAGTGTCAGTGAGGAACCAGAGTAAAGACTTCAGAACAGGAGTGATGTGATCCACTTTCTTAGTGTCAGTGAGGAACCAGAGTAAAGACTTCAGAACAGGAGAGATGTGATCCACTTTCTTAGTGTCAGTGAGGAACCAGAGTAAAGACTTCAGAACAGGAGTGATGTGATCCACTTTCTTAGTGTCAGTGAGGAACCAGAGTAAAGACTTCAGAACAGGAGTGATGTGATCCACTTTCTTGGTGTAAGTGAGGAACCAGAGTAAAGACTTCAGAACAGGAGTGATGTGATCCACTTTCTTAGTGTCAGTGAGGAACCAGAGTAAAGACTTCAGAACAGGAGTGATGTGATCCTCTTTCTTAGTGTCAGTGAGGAACCAGAGTAAAGACTTCAGAACAGGAGTGATGTGATCCACTTTCTTAGTGTCAGTGAGGAACCAGAGTAAAGACTTCAGAACAGGAGTGATCCTCTTTCTTAGTGTTAGTGAGGAACCAGAGTAAAGACTTCAGAACAGGAGTGATGTGATCCACTTTCTTAGTGTCAGTGAGGAACCAGAGTAAAGACTTCAGAACAGGAGTGATGTGATCCACTTTCTTAGTGTCAGTGAGGAACCAGAGTAAAGACTTCAGAACAGGAGTGATCCTCTTTCTTAGTGTCAGTGAGGAACCAGAGTAAAGACTTCAGAACAGGAGTGATGTGATCCACTTTCTTAGTGTCAGAGAGGAACCAGAGTAAAGACTTCAGAACAGGAGTGATGTGATCCACTTTCTTAGTGTCAGTGAGGAACCAGAGTAAAGACTTCAGAACAGGAGTGATGTGATCCTCTTTCTTAGTGTCAGTGAGGAACCAGAGTAAAGACTTCAGAACAGGAGTGATGTGATCCACTTTCTTAGTGTCAGTGAGGAACCAGAGTAAAGACTTCAGAACAGGAGTGATCCACTTTCTTAGTGTCAGTGTGGAACCAGAGTAAAGACTTCAGAACAGGAGTGATGTGATCCACTTTCTTAGTGTCAGTGAGGAACCAGAGTAAAGACTTCAGAACAGGAGTGATGTGATCCACTTTCTTAGTGTCAGTGAGGAACCAGAGTAAAGACTTCAGAACAGGAGTGATGTGATCCTCTTTCTTAGTGTCAGTGAGGAACCAGAGTAAAGACTTCAGAACAGGAGTGATGTGATCCTCTTTCTTAGTGTTAGAGAGGAACCAGAGTAAAGACTTCAGAACAGGAGTGATGTGATCCACTTTCTTAGTGTTAGTGAGGAACCAGAGTAAAGACTTCAGAACAGGAGTGATGTGATCCTCTTTCTTAGTGTTAGAGAGGAACCAGAGTAAAGACTTCAGAACAGGAGTGATGTGATCCTCTTTCTTAGTGTCAGTGAGGAACCAGAGTAAAGACTTCAGAACAGGAGTGATGTGATCCACTTTCTTAGTGTCAGTGAGGAACCAGAGTAAAGACTTCAGAACAGGAGTGATCCACTTTCTTAGTGTCAGAGAGGAACCAGAGTAAAGACTTCAGAACAGGAGTGATGTGATCCTCTTTCTTAGTGTCAGAGAGGAACCAGAGTAAAGACTTCAGAACAGGAGTGATGTGATCCACTTTCTTAGTGTCAGTGAGGAACCAGAGTAAAGACTTCAGAACAGGAGTGATGTGATCCTCTTTCTTAGTGTCAGTGAGGAACCAGAGTAAAGACTTCAGAACAGGAGTGATGTGATCCACTTTCTTAGTGTCAGTGAGGAACCAGAGTAAAGACTTCAGAACAGGAGTGATGTGATCCTCTTTCTTAGTGTCAGTGAGGAACCAGAGTAAAGACTTCAGAACAGGAGTGATGTGATCCTCTTTCTTAGTGTCAGTGAGGAACCAGAGTAAAGACTTCAGAACAGGAGTGATGTGATCCACTTTCTTAGTGTCAGTGAGGAACCAGAGTAAAGACTTCAGAACAGGAGTGATGTGATCCACTTTCTTAGTGTCAGTGAGGAACCAGAGTAAAGACTTCAGAACAGGAGTGATGTGATCCACTTTCTTAGTGTTAGTGAGGAACCAGAGTAAAGACTTCAGAACAGGAGTGATGTGATCCACTTTCTTAGTGTCAGTGAGGAACCAGAGTAAAGACTTCAGAACAGGAGTGATGTGATCCACTTTCTTAGTGTCAGAGAGGAACCAGAGTAAAGACTTCAGAACAGGAGTGATGTGATCCACTTTCTTAGTGTCAGGGAGGAACCAGAGTAAAGACTTCAGAACAGGAGTGATGTGATCCACTTTCTTAGTGTCAGTGAGGAACCAGTGTAAAGACTTCAGAACAGGAGTGATGTGATCCACTCTCTTAGTGTCAGTGAGGACTCGAGCAGCAGCGTTCTGAATCAGCTGCAGCTTTCTAATAGATGTTTTAGTGAGACCTGTGAAGACACCATTACAGTAGTCCAGTCTACTGAAGATAAAAGCATGGACAAGTTTTTCCAAATCCTGCTGTGACATTAGTCTTTTAATCCTACATATATTCTTAAATTGATAGTAGGCTGACTTACAGTATTAACTGTTCTAATGTCACTGTTGAAACTCATGTCAGAGTCCATGACTACACCTAGATTTATCAGCCTGTCCTCCTACAAAAAACGACCGTATAGGCCGATTGTTCATGCCCTTATTACAACCCAGAGACACGCTTTAAAGTGTATCTTGTTTCTTACACGACCATGAGAGGTGCTCTCGTGGTCATGTAAGAAACAACATGCTCCCGGCCCGTTCATTGTTTTTTATTCACAAATAACCCTCTCTGGAAAATCCTAAATTGTAGAATAGTTTGGCCATTAAAATGCTTTTTGATTAGATTTCTAGCGAGAAGTGTATATTGTACTCCTAGAATCCACGTCCAGTCGATGTGTAGGATCTATAGTTTGATAGATATTACGAAGATGATTTGAGGTCTCGCCAGGATAACGTGTATGCAGCTTCCATGTAAAGTTAGCGTGGGTGAAAACAGTTTTTCCGGTCTCAAAGTTTTCATAATAAAACCGGATATATTCCCCACACTGTCAAATGATTACACAGTGATATCTGCATTACTCATCCACTAAAAAACATCAGTTCATCCTTAATTTATTGTTAATTACACAATATTGATTGGTTTAAATTGTGTGCAATGATTTTGTGTTTTTAACCTTCGATTCAGAGAAACAAATAGTTTTTTTGGAGTTTAGACACTACAGTACCCAGAATCCCCAGCTATCGTTCGGGACTACAACATCTGCCGTGCTTTAAAAACCCCGTGATTAGTCATCAAGCCCTGTGATTGGATGTTGGAGTGGCAGTGCGACAAGGTTACGCTGAGCGTCAACAGCTCTTTGAAATGGAATGGAACCACGACAGACTTTCCAAAAGTGGAATTGGGCGGCTCCAGCCCCCCCCCTCCCTCCCCTACTACACATGCTGGCTATTGTGTGTTTCGCAACATGTTCTATGGCACGTCTCTTTATGAGACGTTTTCGTATTTCCCACAATTAGAAGTTGCCAGTATTAAACTGTGTAGACCCTGGAGGTTTAGGGGATACGAAACACAGTGGTGTTATCAAATGTAAAACATATCATTAATAAATGGGTGAATTAATATATACCCACATGACACCTAAGGTCAGAAGAGCTTTATTTAACAGCTGGTCTTATGTCTGTGACCCCTCCTGTTGTTCATTGATAAGCCTGAAACATGCTCAAGGTTCAGAGGCACATTTTGCAAATATGGCAGTAGCCATCGATCATCTTAAGATAAGATATACTTTGTTTCCAAGTTGGGAATGTTTTTGTTACAGCAGCATGTACTACTTTGTTTTACTCCACTACAATTCAGAGGTTAACCTGGTATTTTTACTCCACTACATTTATTTGATTTGTAGATTCTGATTAATGATGTGAAATATAAACAACCCTTAAATCAGACTTTAGTTACACCTGAGTCAAATTCAGGGAAGGTGATGCAATAAACTATGCAATATATTGGACGTTAAGTACTTTGTCAGACTTCATATTTATCTGTGGATAACCCCAACGTGTTTTTCTTATTCAAAAGAAGACCTTAACTTAAAGTAATCTTTAATGTTTAAATAAAGCCTTATTAGTTTGTCTGTTTTGCACATCCTCCTGTTCATATCTTTGGACGTCCTGCACTAAACTGTTTTATTGTAGAGATCACTACAGTATCTTCTTGATATTTTATATTCTATATTTCTATCATGCCTTTTACTTTCCCCCAATGTTGTATGTAGGCTACTTTTAATATTTAAATGTTTTCATCAAATAAAACGTATTCAACAACAATATTCAATAACGTGCTTTAACCACTAGTGGGTTAAAAAAAACAGTGGTGTAGTCAATAAAACATAATAATATCAAACATAATATGACTATTAACTTTATTGTGAAATTAAAACAGAACGGTAAAGGAAAATACAGTTTCAGTCTCTCGATTTGAAGCTTATGCGTTGTACCATGAACCTGTATAGACCTGTAACAGTCAACTGCATGAGGAATTGGAAAGGTAGTAAATAATATCTTTAAAAACTACAAAAAAATCCCTTTCTATCAGCCGTGCCCCGTTATGGTGTAAATATAACCTATCCACCAATTGGATCAAATATAAAAGTCAGCCGAATTAGTGTTGATCCTGCAAGGAGACGTATTGTGTGAAAAGAAATGGAAGATGTTGTTTAATTGCTAAAATATTTATGATCCACGTCACGTATTCAGTTTTGGCGGCATTTCTTAAAGTTTGTCAAAAGGTCTTCTGATCAGGGCTCTATAAATAACTAGAGAATGCAATTCCTGAAGAAATTGCTAGTGGGAATGCTTTATGCTGAAATATAATGTGTAAGAATACGTCTCCTTACATTACTCCTGTTCTGGCTGCCTTACACTGGCTCCCTATAGAACACAGGATAGAATTTAAAATTCTTCTTCTCGCCTACAAAGCCCTTAATGGGCAGGCGCCATCTTACCTTAAAGAACTCATTATACCCTATTGTCCTACTAGGGCATTGCGTTCCAAGAATGCAGGGTTGTTGGTTGTTCCTAGAGTCTCTAAAAGTACAATGGGAGCCAGAGCCTTTTCTTATCAAGCTCCACTTTTGTGGAATCAGCTTCCAGTTTGTGTTCGGACGGCAGACACCCTATCCGTTTTTAAGAGTGCGCTTAAGACCTTCCTTTTTGATAAAGCTTATAGTTAGGGCTGATTAGATTCAGCCCTAAGTTTTGCTGATATAGGCTTAGTTTGTCGGGGGACATCTTACTTCTTCCTTCTCTCTGTCTATACCTGTGTACTCTCATGTTCCGATTAACCCAGCTTCCCCAAATGTCTTTCTTTTTGGTGTCTATATACGCCGGGATCCGGAGTCATGGATGATCCTGCGGTCCTGTGTCATGGATTGCGAGTCCTGGATCTTGAGTCGTGGCTGTGGTCCTGGACCATAAGTCCTGGATGGATATACTCATGGATTCATCTTCTTATTATACACACATGCATTTCCAAACATTTGGTCTACCTATGTTGCAAATGTATTATCTTTTCAATTTACACACGGCATCTATTGCACGTCTGTCCGTCCTGGGAGAGGGATCCCTCCTCTGTTGCTCTCCCTGAGGTTTCTCCCATGTTCCCCTTTAAACTGTGGGGTTTCTCTGGAAGTGTTTCCTTGTACGATGTGAGGGTCTAAGGACAGAGGGTCTGAGGACAGAGGGTCTAAGGACAGAGGGTCTGAGGACAGAGGGTCTAAGGACAGAGGGTCTGAGGACAGAGGGTCTAAGGACAGAGGGTCTAAGGACAGAGGGTCTAAGGACAGAGGGTGTCGCATTGTCATACTGATATTCTGTACAAACTGTGAAGTCCACTTAGACAAATGTAACATTTGTGATATTGGGCTATATAAATAAACATTGATTGATTGATTGATTGATTGATTGAGAAGAAAGTGAATAATCAGGAATATTTGGATGACTGAATGGTTTCCATATGAATGAATATTATGTTAAAAAGTAGCATGAAACTCCAAATGTATAAATAATGTTAAAGATGTAAGGATTGAAAGTAGAATGTAATTTGTAGGAAAAGTTGAAAATGCAAAAATAACTGGTGAAATAGTAACATTTGGCACATTTTATTTTCAAAAAACAGAACATGGGGGAAAAAACTGTCAAACAATACATAAAATATAAAACTGTTTAAATCAATTACTAACAAATATACAATTACTAACAAATATACAATTACTAACAAATATATAGCAAACCAAGTTGATCATGTATTTTCCGCCTCAGTGGCAGGTTTATGGCTTGGTCACGTGCCAACCACAGGGTGAAAAACAGGGAGAGAGAAAATTTAGAAGAGAGAACAGAACAGAGCAGGAAAGACGGGCTGAGATCATAAGACCAGCAAACCCAGTTGATCATGTATATTACTTAGGGCTGTCAAGATAACGCGTTAATAACGCGTTCACGCAAAAATATTTTTACGCGATTAACGCATGTGTATTTTTTGTCCTCGGCCGCCCCGTGGTTTCAGAGCGCATCGAGTTTAAAATACCATCTACAGGCTGAAGCAGATGCTGACAGTCCCGCTCCTGCTGCCCGCTTGTGGCAGACCACACTTCCACGCTCACCGGCAGGCACCGACTGGCCATCGGGAGGACCGGGAGGGTGTGTGTATGTGTGGCGCGAGAGAGAGACCTTACGTATATTGTTGTTGTTAGCATCTGGTGCTAGCTAACTGCGCTAACGGGTATAAGCAGCTGTTTAAATGAAAACAGAGGAGCGACATTTCGCCGACAACTTGACTTTATGCAGGTAGCCAGACAGTGGGACATTGTACGAAAAGTCAGCACACTCAGCACGGATAGTGCGCGCAACATGATTGCAGCGTCCAGGCAGCTCCCGTTCGAGGCGAGCATGTGCCTTGAGTTGCACATAGCTCCAACGATCCATCACACACACACACACACACACACACACACACACACACACACACACACACACACACACACACACACACACACACACACACACACACACACACACACACACACACACACATTATTGAAGGAGAGAGGTTCCAGGTTGAATTGAGGCGAATATTTGTAAGGTTGTTGTGTTTAATATTCATTCGAATATTTGTCATTGTTCAAATGATAATAAACAAACACGTAAAGCACTACCGCTCCCTATCGCGTGAAGGGTCTGCTTTATGCACTCCCTACAGTAACCCTGCTGCGAGGCTCCGGCGAACAGTTCATGAGCGTGCTCACTAGCGCACCTCCCCCCCGTTCATAAAGTCAAGTAGGTCAAAAGGTCCGGTTTATTTCATTTTAAGGATGCGCACCAAGCAACATCTCCAGGCAAGCCCGCCTTAACCTGCCATCAGGCCCTGGGGCTGATAGTTTTTGTAGGCCCCCTATTTAAACAACAAATCAAAGTCATTTATAGCCTGGGCAGGCTCTGTGATCGCACTTCTCCACTCTGCTCTACACGCGCCTGGTCCTCTCCTCCATATGAGTGACGTATCGGGCCTCCCTCATGTATTTGTCCAGTTGCCGTTGGCTCCCCTCCACGTAGCAAGTCCTCGTCGTCCTCTCCATCTCCTCCAACAGATAATGTCCCTCCTGTCTGTTTTTCCTCTCCCGCTACTCCATCGCTATCAGAACCAGACGGCCTACTTGTCTCCGAGGCCCCGCGGCCGGCACCGCTACCGCTCGGTACAGAACTCATCTGTCCTTCCTCCTCATCCTGGCCTACAGGTTTAAAATAATCTGTAAGCGTCGGCATTTTTTGTAACAGCTGCTTGTCTCGAAACTCCTTTTCCCTCAACAATTTCCTTTTCCGAGCGCCACTCAAACTTTTTCTTCACTCAATCACTCGCAATTTGAATAAGTCACATGTGAAACATATTCTCATTCTGACGTGTGGGTGTTTGTGTATATTTGCGTTTGTGTGTATTGTGTTTGTTTCCCGGGGAAAACCCTCACGAGAAACATCGGCTGTTGTTATGCCTGCTGTGACGTCAAGTTACTCCGTTCTCCGCTTGTAATTATGCCGTTACAAACTTCAAAGTTGTATTTATCATCTGAATTTGCCGAAACAAGTTTAATATTCTGAAAGCCAAGACTTTGTTTTTTTAAAATCAGATGAAAACAAACTGTAACGGACCTTGCTGTGTTATCTATCATTACTCTACGTCTTACAATAATAATTTCAGTGGAGGGAGGGGGGCGGCGCTGTGGAACAGCAGAGTGGCGAGGGAGAGCTGTCGTCTTCCCTTTACAAGATTCAAAAATGTATTTATCGTGTGATTTTGGAAATGAAAGTTTCCTATTCTGAAAGCCAAGAATTTGTTTATTTAAAAAAAAAAAAAAACACCCGAAATAAAAAAATATATATATATTTTTTTTTTTAATTGGCTCATGATAGGCCCCCGATCTCCGTAGGCCCCTGGGCTTCAGCCCAGGTCAGCCCGTGCATTAAGGCGGCCCTGTCTCCAGGTGCTCCTTTGAGAACCAGGGCAAAAAAGTTATGTGCACCCCTGGTTATAGTGATTTGTTTTAATACAATGAATATTTGTTTTATATTCTAAACTGCTGAAGGTCTTCCCAAAATCCAAGAAACTTGTCAAAGGCCAAAACATTTGCTGTGGTTTCAGACCTTGAATAAAGAAATCATGAAAATTAGCTAATAATAATGTTTTAACCCCGATTGTAAATCCAACGAGAACTGAAATGAGTCTGGAAACTGAGGAGCAGTTAACCACAGTCTAGTGATGTGCTCTTGTTCATTTCATTTTCGATTGTCTTTACTCACCAATCAAGCGCAGATTCTTTGTGTTCTTGTTGTCTGTAAGAGGAAGCAAGATGTTGGTCCTACATCTTTTTATTTCTGTAATGATGTGTTGAACAGCAGATACAACTCCCTGTATTTAGCCTTAACTGTCAATAATGTACACAAGCTATTTAATATGTAATACTGCACACTTGAGCCAAATGTGTTAATCAATAATACAACTATTTATCAGGTTTAAGTAACAGTTTTACATTAAGCTTTTATCTGTCAAGTAAACCTAAATTAATTGCAAATAAAAAATGTATCCTTATTTAGTTTATTGCTGGCTAGCAGCTGCAACAGTACTTGTGCAGTACAATGAACTTGCAGAGAGTGTAAGAGTTAAATAGGTGATGCAAGTACACTATTAACCTTTGAATTGTAGTGGGGTAGAAGAACAAAGTAGCACATTATTTAAATAGTTAAAGGAGAGGTGTCATGGCCATTTCCACTGATCATAATTCCATTGTTGGGGTTTACTAAAATAGAAAAATACTGTGCAATTTTCCAAACTCACATTGGTTTCTCAAACAGCATCTCTGTGAAGTATGTGTATTCAGCAGTATTCACTTTCTACACTAAACGGCTCGCTGCAGCTCCCCCCCCCTTGTGAGCACAGTGTGCTCTGATTGGTCGGTACGAATCGCGCTGAGCTCCGTGGAGGTGTGATTTCCTTGTTTAGCGATACACAGCGAAACACAGCCAAACTCAACCTGAACACACACAAAGTCACAGCTAGACTTGCCACCCGTTCCTTGAAATACGTATTTGTTACGTAATTGGGAATTAAATGTTGCGTTCCGTATTGAACCAATACGGAACGCAGTTTGTCCCGTATTTTCACAATCTGTCCCATGCACGTCTGTCACACACACACGTGAACACTGAACTAACAATAATGAACAAAATAAAGGACAGGAAATATTAAAAACAGCAAAATATGTTGGCAGTAGGTGCGCAAGACCTTCCGCGGACTCTCCTCTCTGCTCTGCCTCTGTGCCAAATCTGTCTACCTGTCAGCCCGGCCCGGCCCCTTTGCGCTGCCTGTCGTCGTTACGCTCGCTACGTTACGTCATTACGCCGCTCTGTCGCGGCGTGATTTTTAAAAACAAATGCAAGATGTCTTCAGATACGCCACCTCGTCCTCAAAAGAGGAAACACCGACAACAGAAATACAGACGAGAATGGGAAGAGGCAAACCAGTGGCTTGATAGGGTCCCTGAAGATGACTACAAGGCAAATTGCAAAGCATGTCGCAGAACATTTTCAGTGTCGCACGGTGGGCTGTCTGATGTCAAACAGCACGCAGTCGGGGATCTCCACTCAAGAAATATCAGAACACAAAGGAGCCAAGCACCAGTGTCACAGTTCTTCATAGCTGAAACATCTCCTGAGATTGATTCGGTATGATATGGGACCAGGGGTGGGTAGAGACTCTACCCACCCCTGGTCCCATATCATACCAATATGATTTTAAAGTCTATTAAATAAATGTGTATTTAATATTATCAATATAGAATGAAATGTAACCATAAAGAACATCTCTGATTCAGAATCAGAACTCTTATGTTGTTATGCTAATGCTGCTCATTTGAAATTATTCCTAATAGATTAACAGCAAATAAATACTGTGAATAAATAGGCCTACTGTGAATAAATACGATTGATTGATTGATTGATAAATAAAATAAATAGTGACAACAATATGAAAGTAATAATCTGACATCATCCCATTCCCCCCTCTAGATTACTGCAGCTGAGGTGACACAGGTATACCACACAGTAAAACATAACCTCAGCTACAACAGTGCTGACTGTGGACACAAGCTCAATCAAAAGACTCTATCTGATTCCAAAATGGTGAAGAAGATGACTTTGGGGAGAACAAAGCAAGAGGCACTGGTGAAAGACGTCCTGGCCCCGAAGGCAGTGGGTGATGTTCTCAAGATCTTAACATCACCACCCCTCCCATTCTCCATACAGACCGATGCTTCCAATAAAGGGAACAGGAAGATGTTTCCCCTTGCTGTCCAGTACTTCACTCCAGAGTCTGGTGTCACCAACAAAATGCTGGACTTCATAGAGAATCCAGATGAGTCAGCTGCTGGGATTGTAGCTCTCCTGGAACAATCCCTTGAGAAATGTGGCTTGTCAATGGATCAAGTGACTGCATTCAGTGCTGACAACACAAATGTCAATTATGGTATTCACAACTCTGTTTTCACCAACCTGAAGAGAAAACAAAACGATCTGCTGCGAGGAAACTGCCATGCCCACATAGTGCACAACACAGTGAAGCACGCCCTTGACAAGCTTACTGTAGATGTGGAGAATGTTGTGCTGAAGGTCTATGGCCACTTCTCCATTTCAGCAAAAAGAAGAGAGTCACTCAAAGAATTTTGTGAGTTTTGTGACGTTGAATTCCAAGAGATCCTACGACATGTGACAACCAGGTGGCTCTCCCTCAATCCAGCCATCCATCGGCTGATGCAGACCTGGACTGCACTGAAGTCGTACTTCATCAGTCTAGGAGACGAGTGTCCCAAGCAAGTGCAAGCTTTGTTAAAGCTCAACAGAGACTCAACTGTGGAAGATGAAGACATTGTGGAGATTTACCTTCTTTTCTGCAACAATATACTCTCCCTCTTTGAGGAAGTAGTAAAGAGCCTGGAGAGCAATAGAACCACCTGTGTTGAGTTGTATTCCATCATGGATGAATTCAGGCAAAAGCTCATACAGAGACGAGACGACCAGTTCTATGGGTACCTAACAAGGCAAAAGCTGCAGCGCCTCCTCCCTCATGACGCACACATGGCAAGGGCCGAATTCACTGCATTCCTCAATACAGCCATTTCATATGTTGAGAAATGGTTCGACTTCTCCGAAGAGAACTGGCTCTTCTCACTGCAGCCTCTCTTACTCCAACATGGCAACCTGACCTTTAATCAAATTGAGAAGGTGGCTACCAAACTCAACCTCATCAATAAATTGAAGATGAATGAGCTTTACGATGAGTGCACCACAGCCAATACAATCCTGAGGAGGCTCAGAGAAGAATATTCTGATGCATGGAAGTCCAAGGGTGTGGCTGCGAGGTGGATGGCTGTGTTTAAAGAAGTGGATGTGCCCAACATGCTCTCCATCATGAGACACATCCTGAGCATCCCAGCATCCATTGGATACGTGGAAAGGATCTTCTCCAGAATGACCAACAAGTGGAGTGACTGCAGGAGCAGGTGCTCAGTGGAGCTCATCAGGAGTGAGCTCCTCATTACTCTGAACTTTGAGCAGACCTGTCCAGAGTTCCACACCACAGCTCTGAAAGACAAGGAGCTGCTCAGTGCTGCAAGAAGTAACAAGAAGTACTCCTGGAAGAAGAAGTGAGGAAGAGAGGGGACTGTTTAAACCTGTTCTAACAAAAAATAGGACATAAAGGAGTTGAGGGAAGCTATGCACTTTATTTTGTATCTGTTTATTAGTTTTATGTTATGCATTTTCTTTAGGCGTATCTTGACTCCACTGGTGGCTCCCAGTTATGAAGCAGAGGGTATGCGGCCAGGTTCAGACTTGGCTCAGGGAGTGATGTTATCAATCTTTTCATTTGTCATTTTGTTCAATCAGATAATCATAACAGGTTCACAAAAGTGTTTCATTTTAAGATGATTCTTAAAAGAGTCCTCAGGCAGGCTTTGTTACAGCTGTTACAGCACTTTATATGCATATAATACAGACTAGCATATGCTCAAGTTCAGCCTAGGTCAGTCTAATCACCCGTAACAAGTTTACAAGTGTGTTTCATTTCATTGTTTTCTGCCTTAAGTTGAATTGTTCCCAAATGTTACACTTAAAGCACATTCTATTGTAGCTTATTTAATTTAGGATGCTGTTCTGTTTCAGTTAACGTGCCCTATGCAGGCAGGCTTTGTTTAATTTACTATGGCTATGCTCAGGTTCAAATGTTACACTTAAAGCACATTCTATTGTAGCTTATTTAATTTAGGTGCTGTTCTCAGGTTCAGGCTAGTTCAGCCTATGCACAGTATGTATTTAAACATACCAGTTTACAAGTTCATTGCTAATAAAGCACTTTAAACTAAGTATGACTACAGTAAATGCTTTCTTGACTACCCCTTCCTTACTGAACACCAAGTGACCCCAGGGCCCAGAGGCTATTATGGTATGTGAAATCATGTCAATTATTTAAATCAAAGCATTTTGGTTCATATAAAAAATAGATATATTTCTATGCATTTCAGGAGTTTCGGACACCCGCGCGGCGTGAGGGGTGTTCCTTATTTCTATTTCTGAAAGGTGGCAACCCTAGTCACAGCTGAAGTAAAAACAATAAGTGTGGCTTGATATTGAGTAAGAAAAAGGTTTATAGGTTGATAAATGCTGTGAGAATGGGTCTGCAGAGAGAATTTCGCCGCGATCCCAACTGTCTGTTATCAGCCTGCAGCCAGGGAGGAGAGATCAGCGGAGCTGCCTGCACTGAGTGTGTGTGTGTGTGTGTGTGTGTGTGTGTGTGTGTGTGTGTGTGTGTGTGAGGAAGTCCGTGGATTGGTCAATTTGGACCAATCAACGGGGGCTTAACGTAACGGCTCTGCGGACGTAACATAACGGCTCCACGGATTGGCCCATTTGGTTCCGGGTACCGCATGACCGTATCGCGTCATAGTTCTGGCCGTGGCTACTGGGTGCTTCTACGACACAGCACCCAGGAAGTAAAAAATGGACAATGACGTTTCACCAACGAGCCGTTTTGGGGAGATATTTTCTGTTTTAGAGTTTTACTCACTACAGGGTGTACTTTGAGGGTTTCGACTTTGCACACCGCTTACATGCATAAAAACCTTCATAACACACAAGGGGACGAGTAATAACCGGAAAGGCATGATATGCCTCCTTTAAGTAAGGTAAAAGTCACTCAATGTTGTACCTAAGTAAAGTGCATGATTAAATATAGTGAGTTACTTAACATCACTGCTTGTTCGCAGCTGCTAATACAGGTCCCACAGATTCATTTTGCATATTAAGAAAGTATGCAAAAAAACACAAAAGTGGCAACAGATAACCCACAAGTAGCCTACCACTACAACACAAGCACAGTAGCACAAGAGTTACATGTTTAATTAAAGGCTGAAGTTAGCATTAATAACTGACTGTTAGCATCCTTTGGTAACTAAACAGGAGTAGTCTGCTATAAACAACATGACAAGCTTGGCACTTTAGCGGAACTCAAACGGTGTGTTATACTTTGAAAAAGAGTTCATTTGACACTTTAAAGTTCAACTGTTTAGGGAGAGAGAGAGCTAGCAGCCTAGCAGCGTTAGCGCAATGCTAACGGGCTAAGACTGGATACGCTGCTAAGAAGCTGTATCCTTTAATGTGTAAATTAATATCAGTTCTCACGCCAGTAAACAGTCTATGAACAAACTCAAACGGTGTGTTATATCTTTTAAAAGAGTTCATTTGACACTTTAAAGTTCACTCAGAAATGCTAAAGTTACCGATGAAGAGCGCTGGAAAAGAGACTAAACTACAGTATTTGTTGTATTTATGTTATATATTTGTTTAATAATATAATTTGTTTAATTCCACAGTGTACAAATGTGAGTGGTCAGGATCCATTATCAAAAACACTGTCATGCATAAAGACTGACATGCAGAAACAGCCTTGAGCATGTCAGGTGGAGTGATGACATCATCGTGTTCCATTACACAGGTGTTTGTAGTTGAGCTAACGAGCTCTGTAGAGATCAAAGGCTTCCATTGTTCTGAATGAGAGATAAACCTGTTACATGTGAACGTTTCGTGGAAGAACCGTAACAGATCACTGTGAAATTTCAAAACGTGAAGCATCTCAAGGAAGTTGAGTATC
The DNA here is from genome assembly GCF_949606895.1 of Notothenia rossii. Taxonomy (NCBI): domain Eukaryota; kingdom Metazoa; phylum Chordata; class Actinopteri; order Perciformes; family Nototheniidae; genus Notothenia; species Notothenia rossii. The sequence goes on from NW_027640172.1 coordinate 76,509, forward strand.
TGAAGTGTAATTTTTGTGTAGTTTCGGGTTAATAATGTGGCCTTTTTGGCAGTTTAACTAAAGGTGTGCTGCTGCTACCGTGAGGAAATATCTGCCTGAAATTACAATGGGCTTTAATGGAGACATGTTGAATGTTTTTGTCACTTCATGCCCTCAAGAGGCATTTTGTTTAATTATTTTTGCTTAATTATTTGTCATTTTTCAAGCTATGAGATGTTTTCCTACATTTATCATGACAAATTATGTCTCAGGAATGTAGGGTTTGGGAATTATGGCAGTTGTAAAAAAAATATGAAGGCAAATTTCAAACTGTGCTCAACTCTAACTGACATCACGCACTCTGCCTTAATGACAATGTTAAAGTTCAAATGTAAAAAATGTGATGTATTATGGGATGTATCTCTGGAATTATGAAAGTTATGAATGATAAAAGTAATAGCCTGCGATTCCCGACCGAGCTGAACGTTTTGATGTTGGAACGGAGTTTCTGCGATGTTCAATGCGGGAGGAGAAGAGGGCCAAAATAAGTCGGAGGAATAATAAACTTTTCGTCCTTAAAATAACAGCATTCCAACTAAAATATCTACAGCAGATATGTAATATTTAATGCAGCCGAACCGTGTATTACAATGCCGTTATGTGATGACTTCCAAAGAGAAAAGCAAGATCACTCGGAATTAAGTATTATTATTATTATTATTTTTTGTTTTTCCGATTTCATTTCATATAAACACCAAATCCCAACATGCATTGCGGCTAAAACAATCAATGTGTTAGCCTATCAAAACCTCTGAAAAAAGAAAGGTGTCTCTCTGAATCGAAAGAGACAAATCTATGGGAAAAACACAAAAGCATTGTACACAATTTAAACCAATACATGTCGTATAATAAGGATAAACTGATGTTTTTTAGTTGATGAGTACTGCAGATATCTCTGTTAAATCATTTGATCATTGGTTTTATTATGAAAACGTAGAGACCGGAAATACTGTTTTCAACCCGTAACTTTACATGGAGGCTGCCGCATACCTCAAATCATCTTTGTAATATCTATCATTATAGGTCGTATTAAGCACTTGAACAAATAACATATTTGGTCGTAATAAGGGCCTGAACAATCTGCCTATTTGGTCGTTTGAGTTGGAGGACTTGTTGAGATTTCTGGCTTTATCTGTTGTTTTGAACATTGCAGACTGAAGCTCAGCGCTGACTTATTACCTCCGTTTTATCTTTATTTAATTCGAGAAAGTTCTGACACATCCAATCATTTATTTGTTTAATGCACTTTCTCCATGCTTGAATTGGAGCATAGTCTCCTGGTGAAATGGTTATGTAAATGTGGGTGTTATCCGCATAGCTATGGTAACTTATTTTGTTGTTTTGAGCCAGCGGTAGCATGTAGATGTTAAAGAGAAGAGGCCCCAGGACGGAGCTTCGAGGAACCCCACATGTCATATTTATCAACTCAGATGTGTAGTTACCTATAGAGACAACGTTTTTTCTGTCCTTTAATTTCCACTATTTTTCATGCCTCAGGCTCATAAATGACGTGCCCAAAATGAATGACTATATCTTCACTTCTAAAAGGGGTATATTAATTATTTGTTTAATAAAAGCAATGATACATATGTGAGTTGGCTGTAGAAGTGTCATAATACAATGTAGTTGTTGCTGTGTCAGAGTAAATTCAGATGGAACATAGTAAACACATTTAAATTCTAATCTCCGCCTAAAAAAAAACCCATTACTTATAGAGAAAATCACCCTTGAAGGATAGAATAGTAGACAAACAACTTTAGGGATCCAAACCACAATATATCAAAAGTACCCTGTGTCAAGATTGATGCTAATTTAGTGAAACTTTATTTTTGTTTTTATATTTTGGCACAGGTAGGTCCAGGCGGACTCACCTTTGGATACATTCGGTGCCATCAGTGCCATATGACCTTTCTCAGGTACCACAGTGTTGATTCATTTTATTTAATTGAAATATTACAATAGGTATTCATTCCATTCAAATACAACTGTTTTTGACCTTTAAGAAATATTCTCACTGACGTCTATAACACTTTTGGCCACAAAGCGTAATGCTGTGAAGTTGCCAGACAGACCTGCATGCATTACGCAGGGCCCTATCTCTGGAACACATTGTTCGATTTGGGTGATTGACAGCTCTTTGGAACCGTTAGAGCCAATAGAATCGAGGGGCAGTTAATACATCCATGTTAATGTAGCAGGATGAGTAGTAACTGTTGTTGTAAGGCATATTCTTCTAAGCCTATAACCCTATAAAGGGGCAGAGGCTTCTAGCTGGCGGCCTCTTGTTCGCTGGTGCCCAGACCTACCCACTTCCATTCTTGCCGTGTTTTGCTTCCGCCACCGGCATAGCGGAGGGTCTTCCTGGCGATGCCTGTCAAGTAGCCATAATGTAGAGAGCATGAAACTATCTCCTCTCTGCCTGATCGGCTGAAGCTAAGGCTTTAAATAACCGCTGCTGTTTTGCTGCACCAAAAAAGACAGGTTTCTGACGGCAGGGTCATCACATTTACTGCTGATCCAGTGCTGCTAAACGCTACCTCAATTGTTCACTTTTGGCTACTGTGTTTGGGCCGGTTTAGCGTTGCCTAGTCTGTAGGTCCGCTCCCCTAGTGGGATTTTAGTGACTGGACTGCTGGGCTAACTCCTTCTGTTTGGTTATGCTTTCCTTCACTGTTACGTTCCCTTCTGAGCTAGGGGAATCAAAGGGAAGCAACACAACCAGAATGGGATTGGTAAAAGTTATAAGCTGTTTTAATGCACAACAGGTGAACAAAATGGCAGGCAAGCAGCCTGAAACAAACAAAAGAGTGAAGTATTATTTGAATTATTTGAAGTATTAAAGTAACGTGTTATGGCAGGAAAGTTCAATCTGGTATATTCATTTTAATGTCAGCTTATATATTCGTGGGTGTTAAATTTGAAAGTACATTTTTACTCTTTAAATAATAGAGAGGCTTTTCATATATTCCTGAAACAATGTCCCACTACTTAGTAATAATAAATTAAACCAATAGTCTTTTCTTCCACCTTTCATGTGTAGTCAGAAGGGTGGTTTTATGACCTTTGACATCTGCTTTGCAGTTCCCAGCAAGAAAGGGGCCCTGAGTCTCTAGCTTCCTCTGCTAATTGCTAAAACCCGTATTGATTAGCCCAAAGGGAGATGTGCCTCAGATATAAGACAGTTGAAGCCTTGTAGAATTAATGATTTATCTCCTACAGACCCCAAAAGAGGCCTTGAGACTTGGGTCACCCAGCAGTAAATGAGATAAAGGTCCTTTTGAGCTTATCAATAAAATGTATTCATTCCTATAAGCTGAAGGGAAGTTCAGGGAAGCCATTAAGCGATAAGAACAATTAACTTCTGTTAAAGATACATGATACGATGTTTGTGTGTTGAGGATGTTTAGGGGGAATGAGTGTGTGTCCTGTCAAAGAGTCCTCTGTCATGACTCCAAATCATTGATTGGAGGATCTGCCTGAGGGCAGAGGGACAGAAACACACACACACACACACACACACACACACACACACACACACACACACACACACACACACACACACACACACACACACACACACACACACACACACACACACACACACACACACACACACACTATTATATTTGAAGATTGGGGCTCTTGTTTCTGACTGGTCGTTCCTGAGACGTGTCTCACACGGGGTTAGAACCTGAGTCCGGACTACTCTGCAGAGTGCTTCGTGATTCGGTGATGTATTTGTATGTTTTACCATTAAAGCAGATTATTGTTTAACCCTTATCCTGGCTGCTTTGAATGTTTCCTTCTTTTGAGAACCCGCTCATATAGGAATGGCGCGGAGCAGAGATTCTGCCCCAACAAGAGCCAAAAGGGCACAGGTTGACAAATAACCAACTAAAGGAGGACTCTAACACGATCACACTAAATAAAGAACGAAACGAAACCTCACTTCAAGAGTGGTACAACTAACCGAGGGAGTCTACACAAAACACAGCTAAACTAAAGGCAACAGTCACAAATCCTAACTATACTCTAAACACTAACTAACCTACTCTAAACTCTACTAACACACAATATCACACGGCTATAGACACACCAGATTAACCACAGCATAAAGAGCAAAATGCGAGAGGCGTCTGTCCACTCAACAGAGCCTCCTGAGTGTCAGTTGTCCCCAGCCTTTGTACTTCTCCCCAGCAGGTGTGCGCCGGCTGTGCACTTCGATTGGATGACGTCTCATCTAATCACCTCTTCGGATGCAGCGAGGGCGGGACCAGGAGATGACAGCCAATGACGTCGGGGCAACCACACAGCTAATTTACATACATACATCACACACATGCACACAGCTGCAAACAATCCCAGACAGATTAACGAGCAGACAGAAACAGCAGCCGTAACAACCAATTTAAACTATTTTGTTTACTATTTTTTGTAACTTTCTTTTTCATTAATAGTCTATTTAGTTTATTCCTATTTTCTTTCTTTACGTTTGGCTTATTTACATCTAGTGTCGATACATCTTTGCTTAATTCATTTTTGTTTATTGATGAAAACTGTTATATCACTCACAGGCTCCGCCCTCTACTGGACTCTATGGGTACTACCTTTGCATTCCCCCACTGAGACTTCTATAGACGTAGCCGGCCTAGGGCGGGCCTACCTGAATGCGCGCGCATCACACCGTATATAAGGAAAATACAGCGCTAATACGTGGGCGCGCGGCCCTCGTGAGAGGGTGCGTTCAGGGACCTCCGCAGGAGAACGGCGGTTTACGTTTGTAAACTCTAGTTCTAGAGTGATGTGTGTGTGGGGAAAATGCATGCAGTAAAAACGATTGCATTTATCCCAGAGTAAGAGTCATCTCTCTACACAATTTCACTTTCCCCCATAATGTCCGTTTCAAAGAGACGGCATTGTGACGGCGCGCGGCCCCCCTCCCACGAGGCCGGGCGGGGGTGCGTTCAAAGACCTCAGTAGAGAGAAGAGTCACCGCAGCGCGCGCTCGTCCTCCAAAGGCTTTCCTACAGACGAGGGAGCGCAGCGCGATGGTGAGACGAAGGGAGAGGTGCTGACAAGGAGATCCCGTGCCCGCTGCGCCCTCCAAGGTGCCATAATACGCATAATGTTTGTCCGTAATTTCGAAATTGGTGCGAAATTACGGACGAACATACGGGGAGGCCCGTAAATTGCTGCGAAAAAACGGGCGAACATACGGGCGTATCTTCGCGCGGTTTTTCGTATGATAATGAGCCCCTCCTTCTGATTTCCATGGCCAATGAGTTCAAAGTTTCTGTAACCAATCAGTGAAGAGTAAAGCCAGACCAAAGCAATCTGTAGATGAAAAGTTCCTGACATTGTGAGGCTGTGAATTGTACATTGTTCCAGATTCATGGGACTATGTATTCATTTGCCTTTCAATATAATAAATATATCAATCGATATAACCTGCCTTCATTGTCTTTTAAAATAAAATAGCCTTACCCTTTTCCTTAACCCTCTGGAGTGTGAAGTGAAGGGTATTTTCTCCATTTTTAGATGTCTCCTTAAATCAACTTTTAAATATACTTCTCAATAGAGAGGCGAAGTCCCGCCCATCTACTTCCGACCCATGGGACCCCGGAAGCGGAAAATTATACATTGAAGTCAATGGAGAGAGAAAAGTCATCTTTCGATCCCGTTTGAATTGTGCCACGAATGACACATATGATGTTTGTCAAATTAAAAGAACATTTTGCAAGTCAAAACAATAAAAATGTGTCGTAAAACTGTGAAGTTACAATTTTTTTTGTGTGAAACCGCTCAGTGAACTACAGGTCTCTGGTCTCGCACAATACGCCTCACCATCACAAAGATGGCTGTCACGTTAGTAAATTTCACCTGTTTCTTTCAGAATGAGGCGAAAAAGTATAAAACGAGGTGAAAATCACTCCAAGTCTGGGCATGTTGAGAGCTGTACATACACGGACGGGGAGTTAGTCGGTTCTGTAAGAGCCAGCATGCGGGACCGGCTTTAAAAGGTTTCAGTGAGTAATATGAGTGCAATGTTTAACGTTGATGTCAGCTAGCTAACATTAGCTAACAAGGTACACTAACGTGTTTTGTTTTAGCAAAGTTTTCTCCTTAAGAACTTCGTGGTGTCTGTGTATGCTGTGGATAACATTAGTGTTCACAAGAACAAGATACACTCCCGTGTTTTGTTTTAGTTGCTCTTCAGATTGAAGCGGACAGTTTTATATCGACTATATGTGTGATCTCTTTTTACATCTCGTTGTTTCATTTGAGTTTATTTGCTGTGTGTAGATTCAAGGATTTTGGTTATCTTGTCAATTTGTTTGGTTATCTAGGCACAGCTGTGTGTGACTCCCTCTGGTACACTGGTATGTGTTTTCCTAATGTAGAGAGCATTGATTAATTCATAAACTACACACTGACTCTAGATCCTGACCAAATCCTTTTTTGTTGATCAAATGTTTTTCAAAAATGTATTGTATATTATATAACAGCTGCACATCACAGACCGGAGTCTCTGCTACTGTGGACCACGAAGGAGGGGATCATCATCCCCATCCCCAAAGACCCTGCATGGCATGGAAATCTCCTCCTCCTGGAACAATTCTACACCCAGCATATGCTCCCTTTGTTGGCCAGTAGAGAGGAGGACATTTCAATAAACATACTCTTAACACCCTCGGACTCTGCGTTGTGTTTCGTATGTGTGATGGGGTGTTATGCAGAGGGGAGGAAGACAGGACACAGCAGATTGGGATTGTGGTGGAGATGCTGAGCAGTTATTTAATTGTTGCGTGTAATTATTATTATACTGCGTGCTTCTTAGTTATTCCATCTTTTGCTGTAACATAGATCTGTATGTAACTCTATATTTACTTGTTATCTGCCACACTTCCTTCTACATCATACACCATCATTATACATGATGGTGTATATAGGATATATATATATATATATATATATTTATTTGTATACATATCTGTAAATTGTATAATTTTATTTTTCGTATTTGGGATTTCTCTTTTGTCCACTCGAATACACTTGGCCCTTTCTCTTTTCCATGTGGAAAATGGCAGCTGCATATTCTGCTTTTCTCATCTGCTCCCTGTCTGCTCATCTACGATGAGAAAATTATATAATTAATTACTAATAATCATTTAAACCTGTTATTACCAATATTTCACAAATTCTTCATGTAAACTTAAGAGCACAGCTGTATGTTGAGTATGTCAGCTTTGCTTGGTTCATCTTACTGGGGGGGGGGGGGGGGGGCAACTACATGGATGTCGGTGCAGTCCACAATAATTTTGCAGCTGAAAGCAGAATGAATTTATTATTGACTCAGAATGAAGCACAACTTCATGTCATACAATACATTGACTTTATTTGTAATTGTGTAAAACTTGTTTTATGAGCATTGATTAGCAAGCAGGACCTGCAGGAACAGAGAACGGTGATGGATGGAGCTGGGGAGAGAAAAGAATAAAGAAAACAGATCAACTTTATTATCGGATATTAAAAATTCAATTTCAAAACAAGTTGCCGCTCCTACAGTTTTCTAGTGTGTAAAGATGATTTCACATGAGCAATGCAAAATATCACACTCAATACGTGTGTCTCTGGGGGGTGCATTGTGCCTTTGATGTATATAAATAATATACCATAACCAAATACTATTACGTACAGTGGAAATCAGGTTGCCAGAGCAGGTCAGTGTGCATGTTCCTCAGGGTCTCAGCAGTTACAGGTGAGGTAAAGAAAATAAAAGAGAAAAAGGTCAGTAACAACACTCTAAAGTAACAACACTGAATAATTATCTCTTTTAATAATTTTCTCTCAGTAATCACTCAACTACTGTCTTTCCAACAAACAGATTGACTCACTCTCACTATCATCACAATGAAACATGTCCAGAAGAATGTCATGCAAAGCTGCCTGCCTTCCTTCCTTCGACTCTCCCTGAACTGCCTGATCTTTTAATGTTCAATGTTAACCATTTGTGCAGATAGCATTAAGTAGAAAAGATCGCTGATGCTAATGTGGCGTTAGCCTACCTCCCGCCCCCTTAGCACCTGGTGGAGGGGGCGATAGGCAGATTGTAGTTATAATTTTAATAAATAAATAAAAACACTTCGTTTAGTTTCGGAAATTCTTTGTTGTGTGTTGCTGCCGGCCTGTCTCTCCCCCATTCTCATTGAGTATTTTACAAAGAGTGAAACAGCGCCCCTCTAGATGTTATGGTGAAACAGTAGATTGCACTCTCTGTTGCGAGAGGAGGCCAGCCGAAATTTGCTTCCCTTGGTGAAAAAAAATGGAGGGATTGACCAATCAGATGAGGCTCACGTCATGCCCCTGCCAACCTGTGATTGGTCAGGGCCATGCCAAGGGAAGCCAGAGGCGGCTGGCTTCCCTTGCCTCACAATCCAATCAAATCGCATCAACTTAGTGGTGCGGTGACGCGTCCCAAAAAGCGGAAGTAAGCAGCGCTCGGTTTCCCTCGACAAAATAGCAATGGGATTTCTCCATAGGATTTTGGAAAATAGCTCGAAAAAAGGTCAGTGGAAAAGGAACCTGTTAGGTAAATGCACGTTTTGTTCAGTCGGATAATATCCACATGTCAACCCTACTTTTATAATTTTCGAATCATAAATCTAATCGATAGAAGATAGATAGCGTCACTGCACCACTCTCACTGCCGTTGTTCCGGTGTTACAGTATAAGTTGAGTCATGACAACTGGCGACATTCTATTATTTTCGTCATAGGAATCCGGGGCGTGTACATTGAGGACCCATTGTTGACTTACCAGGAAAGAAACATCGTTTGTCGTTTACGTTCATCTTTTGCTATATCTGCCTTCCTAAGATCACTTTGCTGCACATTCAGTACTCGTATGTGAGGTTGTGGGTGAGAGTCCGATATCGTGACGCTTACAGGGAGGTATCGAACATTACAAAGTAGGTGACTGTGTGGATGCCTGTTCAAAACATTGCAAACTTCAATAAATCATTTAAATTATATATTTGTGTCCGACTTTCATTTGTTCATCGTTCTTAATGTGATGTATAGTAGCTTTGATAGCTGTCCATACCTTCAGACAGCCTAAAAGTAAAACACAAGTTGTTTATTCACAGCCCGAACGCTCATCGAGATGACTGGATCAGTCATGACAACTTGTGATCAGCTCCGATTAAATTGTGATATCAATTCTGTAGCTAACCTCCAGGGAGCACGTTTATTTTATGAAATACCTGTATCCCTCTCATCACAACAAGACTCTACACTGTGCAGGAAAAACAATTACATACATGAAAATAACCTTGATGCATGGGAATTAAACACACAAACTAACAAATAAATCATCAGAAGAAGGCAGAGAGGAAGTAAATAACAACAGGAACACGGAAGGCAGACAGAATTGCTTAGACACGGGTGTCACATGAAATTTAAATGTTCTGGAAAGTTCCTTATACAGCTTTAGCCTTTTTTATCTCATGAAGTCCCAAAGTGACACACACTGAACAGTCTGGGGTCATGGTCCTTGTCATTTGCTTTTGTCTTCCCATAACAACATGTCCAAGATGTCCATGTGTCAGGCTAAAACATGTGACAGAACTAGCTAGATTTGGAAAGGTTTTTTGTTGCTAAAGTTAATATTCAACCCATTTAAGAATAAAAATGCTTACATGACATGTCATTTGTTAAACATTAAGCTGTCTTCGGCTCTTTTCTACTGTAACAAATGTAAATGTCCCCTCTGTGGGACGAATAAAGGTATTCTGATTCTGATTACATTTAACCTGTTGTGGAAACATTTCTTGATGAAATTGATATGAAACAAATGCCATAAATATTGCTGTGACACATGGTGTCACATCGGGACTTTAACCCTAAACATTCACAGTAAACCCAGAGTGACATATATGCACAATTAGAAATATGATTATGGTCTGGTCAGTTAATTTAGCTGATTCAATTATATTTAGTTAACATATTTTTTATTCTTCAATTCATAGTATGTTCAAACAAATGCAAACCAAAACATCATCCTTGTTAATTAAGTTATAAATAAGAGTTACTTTACCATTAAAGCCCAGATATTTGACACTAGGGAGGTTGCTTGTCAGAAATGTGTCTATTTAGTCTAAATGACGTTCCCCTTAATTTCCCCAAAAGTAGAAATGGGTCCGGGTTCTTATGGGTTAAACGTATAGGCTTAAAGGCATAATAGAACTACCGTATTATATGTATTCAACTTGTGCCCCGCTGGACTTACTTTTCTTTGGTTTACCGTTACTGTGACATATCAGTATAGCCACGGAAGATAGTTTGTGTGTTTAATTCCCATGCATCAAGGTTATTTTCATGTATGTAATTGTTTTTCCTGCACAGTGTAGAGTCTTGTTGTGATGAGAGGGATACAGGTATTTCATAAAATAAACGTGCTCCCTGGAGGTTAGCTACAGAATTGATATCACAATTTAATCGGAGCTGATCACAAGTTGTCATGACTGATCCAGTCATCTCGATGAGCGTTCGGGCTGTGAATAAACAACTTGTGTTTTACTTTTAGGCTGTCTGAAGGTATGGACAGCTATCAAAGCTACTATACATCACATTAAGAACGATGAACAAATGAAAGTCGGACAAAAATATATAATTTAAATGATTTATTGAAGTTTGCAATGTTTTGAACAGGCATCCACAGAGTCACCTACTTTGTAATGTTCGATACCTCCCTGTAAGCGTCACGATATCGGACTCTCACCCACAACCTCACATACGAGTACTGAATGTGCAGCAAAGTGATCTTAGGAAGGCAGATGTAGCAAAATATGAACGTAAACGACAAACGATGTTTCTTTCCTGGTAAGTCAACAATGGGTCCTCAATGTACACGCCCCGGATTCCTATGACGAAAATAATAGAATGTCGCCAGTTGTCATGACTCAACTTATACTGTAACACCGGATCAACTTGTTTCCCGATCAACTCGTTTCAGTGGGGTGCGTGGCTTTCGACTGAAATACACATTTCGATCGCTTTCTTCTGTCGTTTACATACATCTTTTGGTATATTTGGCTTCTTAGGAACACGTTGATGCACATCCAGTACCAGTGTGTGAGGTTGTGATTACGATGGCGATATCCGGACGCGAACAGCGAGGACTACAACAAGACAAACGAGTTGCTCTAATAAATCATTTAAACCGGCTATTGTTGCCAGACTTATTACGGAATATCGTTGTTAATGTCCAAGTCCATCTGTGTATACCTTCAGACAGCCTCCAAGTGAAGCACACGGTGTTTACTCACAGTTTGAAAGCAGCGTGGAGAAGTCTTCATCTGTGTTAAACTGTGATCCTCCCAGGGAACTGAGACCCGCCCAGGTTCAATTGTGTTACGATTTCTGTGGCTATCTACCAGCGGTCATGTTTAATGTGAAAGACTACCCGCACATGCATCCCTTATAAAAACGGTATTGTGCAGCACTCATCCAGATAACATGTGACTGTTACCTCGTTTTGCAAAGATAGCAGCAGCAATGTCATTGGGGATATTTAGACTTTAAAATGCTGCTTGGTCATGAGAGTTGGTGTCGGCAAACAATATTACGAATCCTCTATTCAAATATAATATCCAATGTGCATCGACATGAAAATAACAAAAAAGTTCATGCTGGACTCAAACCCGAGTCCCAACAGTAAAAATCAATCATGCCCTGCGCGTTATGAGTGCGCCACGAAACATCACGTCCTAACAAATCACCACAGCTCAATTTCTTATATTAACATTGTCAACAAGTTCTAGAAAAATGCAACCCGACCATCATTTATAATGTGAGCGAATGTATGTACACTTTAAGCCATATAATATACATATTATAGTACGCATTTGATTTGCTTAGAAATAGTATACTGACTGAGGTCTGTATCAAGCCTCATTAAGACCCACAGAGATCAGATATCCTGGTTTATCAGCCTGCGAGCTCACATTATGTTGTGATAAGTGTTAATTTTACATATAAATGTGTTCTAGTGCAAACACTAACTTCCAATATGCAATAAGTATTCACTGTTCAAAACATTCACATCAATAAATCCTTTACTAACTATTATTGTTGTCAGTCTTACATTTGTATCATATATTATTATCAATATGATGTCGGCAATTGAACCTGGGCGGGTCACATTTTAACGTGGGCGGGTCCCAGTTCCCTGGGAGGATCACAGTTTAACACAGATGAAGACTTCTCCACGCTGCTTTCAAACTGTGAGTAAACACCGTGTGCTTCACTTGGAGGCTGTCTGAAGGTATACACAGATGGACTTGGACATTAACAACGATATTCCGTAATAAGTCTGGCAACAATAGCCGGTTTAAATTATTTATTCGAGCAACTCGTTTGTCTTGTTTTAGTCCTCGCTGTTCGCGTCCGGATATCGCCATCGTAATCACAACCTCACACACTGGTACTGGATGTGCATCAACGTGTTCCTAAGAAGCCAAATATACCAAAAGATGTATGTAAACGACAGAAGAAAGCGATCGAAATGTGTATTTCAGTCGAAAGCCACGCACCCCACTGAAACGAGTTGATCGGGAAACAAGTTGATCGGGAAACAAGTTGATCGGGAAACAAGTTAATCCGGAACACCGTTAGAAAGTAGCAAGCAACTGAAGCAAGTGGTGGAGATTTTGAGTATTTAATCAAAAATAATTGGACTAAACTTCCGCTGCAGCAGCAACAACAAATACAATCTGATGACAGGCCAATGCCCAAACTGGAGCTGTGTACAGCGAGGAACAAAGGAGCGAACCGGATGTAAAACGTTAAAGGTCTCCTGATTTAGTTTGTGAATGAATGCTTATTAGAGTTTGGGCTGGAGAGTGCGTGCGGACCTGTCGGTCAGATAACAGGCGTGTGTAAGTCCTGCATCTGTATGATACAAATGTGTGTAAAATCATACTGGGTGCTGTAATCACTCATCTGGTTACGTTATTACATTGACCACTATCAACTACCATCGCCTATGACATCACTTACGCGACCCAGAATGCATTTGAGATTTGTAGTCTTTCTAGTTGCGTATTTTTCATAGTCTTGTATTTCAACAGTTTTACGACAAACTGACTTTTTTTACATGGAAATGATTGTTAAAGATTGACAAACATCATATGTGTCATTCGTGGCACAATTCAAACGGGATCAAAAGATAACTTTTCTCTCTCCATTTACTTCAATGTATAATTTTCCGCTTCCGGGGTCCCGTGAAGGATTATTGTCCTATATTTCTTTCCGATTTCACAGCTGCCTGGGCCTAGCAGCAAGAACCTCCATCTGTGCCTGCCCCCAGTTCAAGATCTACCGTGGCTCAAGGGCCTTCACCAGAGCCATCACCAAGGACCAGAGGACCAGCATCACTACAGCGGCCTCCACCTCCATCTGTGCCTGCCACAAGATTAAGATACACCTCGGTACAAAGGCCTCCACCACAGCCATCACGATCAACCCAGCCAGCAAAGAAGTCTCTCCTAGCAGACGTACCTCCCACACAGCCGCCAGCATCAACCTGGGACAATCACACCTACCTCCCTCCGACACAGCCACCAGCAGCCCATGCATCATCACCCCCACCTACACAGCAGTCAGACCCACTGTCCTGGAAGACAGACCATGACACTGCTCCCCCTGTCTTTACATTTATAATGAATAGTTGGTTGAGAAAGTTCTGATATTGTAAATATTGAGATTTTACAGTTTCTTATGTTAAAATAAATAGTTGGTTGAATACAAATGTTTAATGCTCAATTTGTATTTGTACACATCATCACATGAACCTTGGTATGGAATATGAATCAGTCCTGATGTAACTCTTCTGTGGTGAAAGTAGAGGGATGGAAATATTTTACTCTAAATTATAATTTACACATTTTAGACTTGAACAACACATTTATATAGGCCTATAGTGTAATTCATATATTTCACTACTTTGGTGAACCAAATCTGAAACACCAAAAGAAATGTATGACATGAGTACATCTGTGTTTCACAACAGTTTTTAAGTTTTCCAAAAATCGGATTTCTAAGCTTAGTATCTCATAAGGTGAGTGGCTTTGCATTTCTAGCAAGACCAGAGACTACTGTACATTTTGACATGTAACACCATGCCATGTTATAAGAAGTACATTTAAAAGTTGATTTAAGGAGACATCTAAAAATGGAGAAAATACCCTTCACTTCACACTCCAGAGGGTTAAGGAAAAGGGTAAGGCGATTTTATTTTAAAAGACAATGAAGGCAGGTTATATTGATTGATATATTTATTATATTGAAAGGCAAATGAATACATAGTTCCATGAATCTGGAACAATGTACAATTCACAGCCTCACAATGTCAGGAACTTTTCATCTACAGATTGCTTTGGTCTGGCTTTACTCTTCACTGATTGGTTACAGAAACTTTGAACTCGTTGGCCATGGAAATCAGAAGGAGGGGCTCATTATCATACGAAAAACCGCGCGAAAATACGCCCGTATGTTCGCCCGTTTTTTCGCACCAACTTACGGGCCTCCCCGTATGTTCGTCCGTAATTTCGCACCAATTTACGGGCCTCCCCATAAATTGTTGCGAAATTACGGACGGACATACGGGCGTATTATGGCACCTTTGGCTTTCCATAGGGCGACGACCTGCCCTTGGGGGTGGACGCTTTTGCACAAGAGCCATGGCCAAGGAAGCTGCTATATGCCTTTCCACCGCTGCGTCTCATTCTCCCTCTCCTGGGGAGAGTGAGGTGAGAACGTCTGTCAGTCATCCTAGTGGCTCCAGATCGCGTTGGGGCGCCGTGGTACTCAGAGATGACACAGATGAAGGTGGGCCAGCCCTGGGCGGTTCCCCAGTTCTGGGGGGCGATGTCTCAAGAGGCAGGTGCAATCGGGGCGTTACCCACTCTCGGCCAACCTCTCCAGGCTTGGCTCCTGAGAGGGACAGGCTGAGACAGGGTGGATCGTCTGACAGTGTTATTCAGTCTATCCAGGCAGCAACTTTCTGCAAGGTAAGCGCAGCAGGGTGTGTTCTGTCAGCCACAGCCCAGATTTCTCCTCGGTCACAACCGGGTTAAAGGAGAATGTGGAGCAGCAGCTGCTGACCAGAAAAGCCGGTCAGGGGCAGTAGGGTGGAATGGTGTTGGACGACAGTGCGTACATGCATCGGGGCTCCACCCACTGTAACCATAGAGTCCAGTAGAGGGCGGAGCCTGTGAGTGATATAACGTTGGGTTACGTATTCTAACCCTTGTTATATTAGCACAGGCGGAGCACTGTCTGTCCTATTCCGCTCGCTGAAGAGAGGTGTAGGATGATGGGCAGGAGGCGAGGCCTCCTTGTATACGGTGTGATGCGCGCGCATTCAGGTAGGCCCGCCCTAGGCCGGCTACGTCTATAGAAGTCTCGGTGGGGGAATGCACGCAGGATAAGGTAGTACCCATAGAGTCCAGTAGAGGGCTCCGCCTATGCTAATATAACAAGGGCTACAATACATTTTGGTTTAGGTTTTCTTTCTTTGCTTTTTGCATAGTTTTGTTTATGCCGCATGATTGCCCGTATGGCTGCGGCTAATTTTGGTTTATTTTATTTTGAGTTATTCCGTGCTTTTGCCCCCACTTATTGTGTTTTCCCTTTTTTCCTGTTTTAGTTACAGAGAGCTGAAGGTGGTGGTGTTGGTGTCCGAGGTGGTGGCTTCCCACTTTCCGTGTGCTGTGCTTCCCCCGGGTTTTTGGATAATTTCTCCGTGTGGTTGTGTGAGTGTAGAACGCGTGTGACCAGGGTGACTTAGGTTTGTTTTTGCGGGATCCCTCCACTCATTCGTTGACCCTCTCCCCCACCGCCTCAGCCCCCTTGTTAGTTTACCCTTTTGGATATAGCCCTGTGTGAATGTTTTTTAATTGTATTTTTACTATTGTACAAAAATAAACTGTTCTATTTTTGATAATTGAACCACGTCTCTTGTTCCATGAATAACCAAACCTGTGTGTCCTAGTGACTGGGTGAAATTCCCGAGGTGGCGTTGTCGGATTTAGTGGTTTAACCAAACTACTGTTAAATTAATACATTTCTTCTGCTGATCAGTTAAAACGAGTCAGCAGAAGAAATTAAAACGCTGGTCAGTTAAAACGAGATGCTGCGTGCTCACCTTGTTGGTGCAGAACCTCTGCTCCACGCGTTCCTCTATGAGTTTGTTTTACAAGAAGGAAAAGTCAAAGGACCAGGATAAGGGTTAAACAATAATCTGCTTTAATGATAAAATATAAAACACAAATACAACCTCAATCACGGATTACTCCGGATCTAGTTCCTCTCGCTGGGAGAGGTCTTACCCCTTGGACAGCATGAGAAAAAGAGAGCGAACCAAAGGAAAACACAGGCTGTCATACTAAAAACACAGGAGGAGGTGTGTGGATGCTTCCCCCAGAGGTCATCTTATTGGGAGAGACCAACACATGGCCTGTCGTACCCAATCAGCGCGAGCCAGAGGCGACCCTTAAGTTTGAAGCAAAACAGCCCCATCTGGTTTTTATTGTTTCGCATTCTTGCATAGAGTTTCTATCCTATCCCCCCCCCCCCCCCCTCAGTTGTTAAAGCACTTTTCGTTTCACATACTTTTGGCATCTTTTAAGATATAGTTGGATTATACAAATATCACATGTGAGTTACCTTAATATCCACAATACCGAAGAAAACATTACTGCTATTCTTGATACAAAGTAATTAAACACACACATATATTTATCATGTAGACTTCCCTAATATTTGACATGCTGGAGATCTTTAAGAAGAATGTCCCCTCCCCCAGCTCTCTCGTCCCTGTCATAAAAGCTGCTTCCATTTCATATAGAGTAATTCAACATGTTTAAGCTAACCACTGCACAAATGTTTGTATCCATTCAGTACCCACACATGAAATAATAAAACCAAGAAATCAAATAAAACACACACAGTTATAATTTGAGCAGCAATCCCCTTCTAGCTGCTGCAACAGCCCTAAAGCATCTTTCACGCACCCACATGGCAATAGAAACAAAAGCAAACTGTGTGGCCTAATTCCCAAGGCCTCTTTATGGGTCTGCAAAAACGAATCATTAACTTTACCAAGACTTTAACTGCCTTATATCTGAAAATGTATCTGGGAATTCCCCTGTTGATTGCAAGGACTATTGATAATTAGCAGAGAGACCCTAGGGGCCTCTTCTTGGTATCTGCTAGGCAGAAGTCACTCAATGCAGAAATCACAAGTTTAACACACATTCTATATATGAGGTGACATTAAAATGAATATACCAGATTGAACTTTCCTGCCCTAACACGTTACTTTAATCCTTCAAATAATTCAAATAATACTTCAATTCCCCCTTTTGGTTTCCCCACATAAGACATTTGAAACACAACTACTGTCATTCTTTGCTAATGTGTCTGTCCCCCTTCATTAAACCTGTGAGAACAGAAAACAACCTCCAATGACAGTGAAGGAACTATCAGAGTGAGAGCCTGAGTGCCAGAAAGCGGCATCCTTGCGTGTTGTTGAATCCTCAGGCCCCCCCCCCCCTCAGCGGAATACGCCAACAAGGGCAGCTGATAGGGAGGGGGAGATGCGGCCTTTCCTTCAAAGGTTGAACTGATGAATCTGATCAGAGAGAAGTAGACTCCTCTGCTGCCTCGAGAAGTCCCCCAGCCCGCTGACGCCAGCTTCCGAGGTCCTTCTCCTCCAGTCCGATGATGACAGCTACCGAGTCGTCTGCTATAAGGATGTCCTCGTTGACGATAGCCAGTTCCGTCCTGATGTGTCTGGGTCCTTCCAGGTGATTTCCCCGCCGCACACTGGCTCCAGTAGTACCAGATGTTCCCCTTTTCTCCTCGGCGGACGGCATGAGATGTCCTCTGGGTCACTCTGTAGAGGCCGGAGAACCTGGGGTTGAGCCACCTAGAACTGATGACCTTCAACCAGACAAACTCCGCTGTGTCGGCCTCCTGCTCCTCGGGTCCCCCTTCTGGCGTCAGCAACCTGTGTGGAGAAATCTGATACCCACCCCTCAAGTCTACGCTCAGGGCTTCTGGGCCCTCACGTGTTTGACCCACCACTGGTAGGCTGCTTGGAGCCTGTTGGTGGGGTGTCTTAAAACAACAGCTGTCTGTGAACAGGTTTTCTAAATGAGTTGCAGACCTCCTATCTGCCAGTGCAGCTTCAGAATCTTAACACTTGGCCTGTGTCAACAAAATAAACTCCAACATCTTCAGGTGAACTAAATAACATATCTCAATAGCTCTGAATTCCTGACAAGCATCTGTGTTATTTTTAAATGAAATTCTTGAGATCCTATTTAAAATCTAAATATAATATGAACTGCTAATGTCTCTGGTAATGGAACACACTAATGTTATGGATTAAAAACAACTAAAATCATGATACTGACAAAATGAATGATTTCCTGGTGATACTACCTGTCAGTGCTTATATATTATCAAGCTGAAAAATGAATACAGAAATCCAACATACTTTCATCAAATGTCTTTCTATTATGAATTTAAATTAAATGTACATCCCCATAATGATCTAAACAGTCTATGGCTTTTACTTCTTTACCCGGCTAGTTACAAGATGTTGTTTAAATTAAATTATATCTCATTACATTACTATGTTTTAACTTAGCTGTAATATGTTCTTTCTACATTTCAAACCTCAGTTACTTAATACCTGTTGAAACATTACAGATTAATAGACAGTATCAACTCTGTGTTTGAGAGTTAGAAAAACCCAATGCTGATAACGTTAGGACGTTTGGAAGCCTCACCTACTCCGGCCAGCTCGAGTGATTTTGGATAAATAAACAAATACTAACTGTAGCCCTCGCTAAAGCCCTAAACTTGATGACTGCTGATATTATAAAAGTAATTGATGAAAACTCAGATCTCTGGTAGAGTGTATTAATAAGCATTCTGCGGAGCTCCAGTCTGCTAGCAGCCGGCTAGATGAAGCAGAGACCAGGATCAGGCGGTAGAAAACTCTGCCACAGCGCAAGAACCTGGGATTGGCAAACTTGAGAAGAAGGTCAGCGCTCTAACGGAGAGCTTCGATTTGGCTGAAAACGACAGCAGGCGTCTGAATATTCGGGTCGTTGGCTTCTTCTTCCATTCATGCAGAGTGGACCTGTTTTATAACATGGTGGACACTTAGAACTTTATACTCCTTAACACATAGTCCGAGTCTCGCGGATGCCTGACGTGAACATTACTGCTATATTTTATAGCGATTTCTCCCGTATGGAGTGCTTTTGTTTCATGCAAATGTTCACTTTAATGCACTGCCATTGGGTCGGCAGTGATGGCCAGTCACTGCCCACCCTCCCCTGGTTTCCAGCAGAATACTTGCTGCCTGTTCCAGAGCCAACAAGAGGCTCTTACAGCTGCATCCCCCAACCTACGAGCAGCTGTTCTGCACTCCATACCTGCTATTCCCAGAGCTGTGAGCGTCTTCCACTCAGATTGGGCCACTTTATATATATATATATATATATAACACCCAATACTTTTACTGTAACATTAAAGATTAATAGACAATATCAAATCTGTGTTTGAGAGTCAGAAAAAGGCAATACTGTCAACGTTAGGACGTAGCTGAATGCAAACCTTCACAATACAGGTTATTATGTAATGGTCGTTCATGAGTATGAGGAAGAAAGTAAAAAGTGAAAGACATTCATAGTGTGCTGATAACCGACATGACTCACCATTAAAAAATGTGTGAGTACAGATAAAGCACCTGTCACATAGATATGAAGGAAAGAACATATTTCACCCTGCAGCATTTTAGAGTGTTATGTTTCCTTGTAGCTTTCTGTGTGTGGAATTCTTTCTCAAAGGTTCAAGAACAAGGATATAATAGTAATAGTTCCAAGTGATCATGCCTCCATCAACTCCAAAGAGTTTCATGTTTATGCAAAATGGCTCCATCTCCCTCAGTATGCAACTCAACGTTGAATTATTACAACGGTTAACTTGCATGGAGCATATTTGCTGTTACTAGCTAACGCTAATTTACACATGGACCTCTATGGAAAAAACAGGACCAATAAAATATAACTTTTAGTATCTTCTGTAATATACTACATGAGGAATTTTATTTCAACTGGAATCTTTTTAACAGTTTCGAACACAGCTCATTGCTATCTAAACTTGTTTAACCACAATCGTTTAATCTCCTTTGAACACATCACAAGGAAGTACCAAGCGCTTCTGGAATATGTCAGTACACAGGGTGATAAATCAAAGCAGGGGAATTGAAAATGTTCCAGAAACTGTGACAGGTTGGCACAATAAAAAACGTCTTGAACTCTGCATTCTACGACCTTATATTTTAGTGAAACATTGCATTCCATTGATTGAAAGACCACACGGTGGTTCAACCCCATTGAAGGCTGCAGCAAGAATTACAAGAAACTGTCAGAAGAAAGCTGTGCTATCTGGAGAAACGTCTGTTTTTCCATTGTATTTTGGAGGGAGTAACCCTCTACATTAAGGGTACTGTATCATTTACATTTAAAGATGATTTAGAAGAACTCAAAACCAGTAAACCACATAACCAAAACTAAAACTTCTTGCAAGTGGTTCAAGGTATTTGAATGTGGTAAGTAGGTTAAGACCTTGCAGGAATGAAGGGAGCTGATATGTCCTACAATAGTATATGACATTAGTATAACACCGTAATATATTACAACCAATGCTTTTACTGAAACATTACAGATTAATAGACAGTATCAACTCTGTGTTTGAGAGTTAGAAAAACCCAATGCTGATAACGTTAGGACGTTTGGAAGCCTCACCTACTCCGGCCAGCTCGAGTGATTTTGGATAAATAAACAAATACTAACTGTAGCCCTCGCTAAAGCCCTAAACTTGATGACTGCTGATATTATAAAAGTAATTGATGAAAACTCAGATCTCTGGTAGAGTGTATTAATAAGCATTCTGCGGAGCTCCAGTCTGCTAGCAGCCGGCTAGATGAAGCAGAGACCAGGATCAGGCGGTAGAAAACTCTGCCACAGCGCAAGAACCTGGGATTGGCAAACTTGAGAAGAAGGTCAGCGCTCTAACGGAGAGCTTCGATTTGGCTGAAAACGACAGCAGGCGTCTGAATATTCGGGTCGTTGGCTTCTTCTTCCATTCATGCAGAGTGGACCTGTTTTATAACATGGTGGACACTTAGAACTTTATACTCCTTAACACATAGTCCGAGTCTCGCGGATGCCTGACGTGAACATTACTGCTATATTTTATAGCGATTTCTCCCGTATGGAGTGCTTTTGTTTCATGCAAATGTTCACTTTAATGCACTGCCATTGGGTCGGCAGTGATGGCCAGTCACTGCCCACCCTCCCCTGGTTTCCAGCAGAATACTTGCTGCCTGTTCCAGAGCCAACAAGAGGCTCTTACAGCTGCATCCCCCAACCTACGAGCAGCTGTTCTGCACTCCATACCTGCTATTCCCAGAGCTGTGAGCGTCTTCCACTCAGATTGGGCCACTTTATATATATATATATATATATAACACCCAATACTTTTACTGTAACATTAAAGATTAATAGACAATATCAAATCTGTGTTTGAGAGTCAGAAAAAGGCAATACTGTCAACGTTAGGACGTAGCTGAATGCAAACCTTCACAATACAGGTTATTATGTAATGGTCGTTCATGAGTATGAGGAAGAAAGTAAAAAGTGAAAGACATTCATAGTGTGCTGATAACCGACATGACTCACCATTAAAAAATGTGTGAGTACAGATAAAGCACCTGTCACATAGATATGAAGGAAAGAACATATTTCACCCTGCAGCATTTTAGAGTGTTATGTTTCCTTGTAGCTTTCTGTGTGTGGAATTCTTTCTCAAAGGTTCAAGAACAAGGATATAATAGTAATAGTTCCAAGTGATCATGCCTCCATCAACTCCAAAGAGTTTCATGTTTATGCAAAATGGCTCCATCTCCCTCAGTATGCAACTCAACGTTGAATTATTACAACGGTTAACTTGCATGGAGCATATTTGCTGTTACTAGCTAACGCTAATTTACACATGGACCTCTATGGAAAAAACAGGACCAATAAAATATAACTTTTAGTATCTTCTGTAATATACTACATGAGGAATTTTATTTCAACTGGAATCTTTTTAACAGTTTCGAACACAGCTCATTGCTATCTAAACTTGTTTAACCACAATCGTTTAATCTCCTTTGAACACATCACAAGGAAGTACCAAGCGCTTCTGGAATATGTCAGTACACAGGGTGATAAATCAAAGCAGGGGAATTGAAAATGTTCCAGAAACTGTGACAGGTTGGCACAATAAAAAACGTCTTGAACTCTGCATTCTACGACCTTATATTTTAGTGAAACATTGCATTCCATTGATTGAAAGACCACACGGTGGTTCAACCCCATTGAAGGCTGCAGCAAGAATTACAAGAAACTGTCAGAAGAAAGCTGTGCTATCTGGAGAAACGTCTGTTTTTCCATTGTATTTTGGAGGGAGTAACCCTCTACATTAAGGGTACTGTATCATTTACATTTAAAGATGATTTAGAAGAACTCAAAACCAGTAAACCACATAACCAAAACTAAAACTTCTTGCAAGTGGTTCAAGGTATTTGAATGTGGTAAGTAGGTTAAGACCTTGCAGGAATGAAGGGAGCTGATATGTCCTACAATAGTATATGACATTAGTATAACACCGTAATATATTACAACCAATGCTTTTACTGAAACATTACAGATTAATAGACAGTATCAACTCTGTGTTTGAGAGTTAGAAAAACCCAATGCTGATAACGTTAGGACGTTTGGAAGCCTCACCTACTCCGGCCAGCTCGAGTGATTTTGGATAAATAAACAAATACTAACTGTAGCCCTCGCTAAAGCCCTAAACTTGATGACTGCTGATATTATAAAAGTAATTGATGAAAACTCAGATCTCTGGTAGAGTGTATTAATAAGCATTCTGCGGAGCTCCAGTCTGCTAGCAGCCGGCTAGATGAAGCAGAGACCAGGATCAGGCGGTAGAAAACTCTGCCACAGCGCAAGAACCTGGGATTGGCAAACTTGAGAAGAAGGTCAGCGCTCTAACGGAGAGCTTCGATTTGGCTGAAAACGACAGCAGGCGTCTGAATATTCGGGTCGTTGGCTTCTTCTTCCATTCATGCAGAGTGGACCTGTTTTATAACATGGTGGACACTTAGAACTTTATACTCCTTAACACATAGTCCGAGTCTCGCGGATGCCTGACGTGAACATTACTGCTATATTTTATAGCGATTTCTCCCGTATGGAGTGCTTTTGTTTCATGCAAATGTTCACTTTAATGCACTGCCATTGGGTCGGCAGTGATGGCCAGTCACTGCCCACCCTCCCCTGGTTTCCAGCAGAATACTTGCTGCCTGTTCCAGAGCCAACAAGAGGCTCTTACAGCTGCATCCCCCAACCTACGAGCAGCTGTTCTGCACTCCATACCTGCTATTCCCAGAGCTGTGAGCGTCTTCCACTCAGATTGGGCCACTTTATATATATATATATATATAACACCCAATACTTTTACTGTAACATTAAAGATTAATAGACAATATCAAATCTGTGTTTGAGAGTCAGAAAAAGGCAATACTGTCAACGTTAGGACGTAGCTGAATGCAAACCTTCACAATACAGGTTATTATGTAATGGTCGTTCATGAGTATGAGGAAGAAAGTAAAAAGTGAAAGACATTCATAGTGTGCTGATAACCGACATGACTCACCATTAAAAAATGTGTGAGTACAGATAAAGCACCTGTCACATAGATATGAAGGAAAGAACATATTTCACCCTGCAGCATTTTAGAGTGTTATGTTTCCTTGTAGCTTTCTGTGTGTGGAATTCTTTCTCAAAGGTTCAAGAACAAGGATATAATAGTAATAGTTCCAAGTGATCATGCCTCCATCAACTCCAAAGAGTTTCATGTTTATGCAAAATGGCTCCATCTCCCTCAGTATGCAACTCAACGTTGAATTATTACAACGGTTAACTTGCATGGAGCATATTTGCTGTTACTAGCTAACGCTAATTTACACATGGACCTCTATGGATAAAACAGGACCAATAAAATATAACTTTTAGTATCTTCTGTAATATACTACATGAGGAATTTTATTTCAACTGGAATCTTTTTAACAGTTTCGAACACAGCTCATTGCTATCTAAACTTGTTTAACCACAATCGTTTAATCTCCTTTGAACACATCACAAGGAAGTACCAAGCGCTTCTGGAATATGTCAGTACACAGGGTGATAAATCAAAGCAGGGGAATTGAAAATGTTCCAGAAACTGTGACAGGTTGGCACAATAAAAAACGTCTTGAACTCTGCATTCTACGACCTTATATTTTAGTGAAACATTGCATTCCATTGATTGAAAGACCACACGGTGGTTCAACCCCATTGAAGGCTGCAGCAAGAATTACAAGAAACTGTCAGAAGAAAGCTGTGCTATCTGGAGAAACGTCTGTTTTTCCATTGTATTTTGGAGGGAGTAACCCTCTACATTAAGGGTACTGTATCATTTACATTTAAAGATGATTTAGAAGAACTCAAAACCAGTAAACCACATAACCAAAACTAAAACTTCTTGCAAGTGGTTCAAGGTATTTGAATGTGGTAAGTAGGTTAAGACCTTGCAGGAATGAAGGGAGCTGATATGTCCTACAATAGTATATGACATTAGTATAACACCGTAATATATTACAACCAATGCTTTTACTGAAACATTACAGATTAATAGACAGTATCAACTCTGTGTTTGAGAGTTAGAAAAACCCAATGCTGATAACGTTAGGACGTTTGGAAGCCTCACCTACTCCGGCCAGCTCGAGTGATTTTGGATAAATAAACAAATACTAACTGTAGCCCTCGCTAAAGCCCTAAACTTGATGACTGCTGATATTATAAAAGTAATTGATGAAAACTCAGATCTCTGGTAGAGTGTATTAATAAGCATTCTGCGGAGCTCCAGTCTGCTAGCAGCCGGCTAGATGAAGCAGAGACCAGGATCAGGCGGTAGAAAACTCTGCCACAGCGCAAGAACCTGGGATTGGCAAACTTGAGAAGAAGGTCAGCGCTCTAACGGAGAGCTTCGATTTGGCTGAAAACGACAGCAGGCGTCTGAATATTCGGGTCGTTGGCTTCTTCTTCCATTCATGCAGAGTGGACCTGTTTTATAACATGGTGGACACTTAGAACTTTATACTCCTTAACACATAGTCCGAGTCTCGCGGATGCCTGACGTGAACATTACTGCTATATTTTATAGCGATTTCTCCCGTATGGAGTGCTTTTGTTTCATGCAAATGTTCACTTTAATGCACTGCCATTGGGTCGGCAGTGATGGCCAGTCACTGCCCACCCTCCCCTGGTTTCCAGCAGAATACTTGCTGCCTGTTCCAGAGCCAACAAGAGGCTCTTACAGCTGCATCCCCCAACCTACGAGCAGCTGTTCTGCACTCCATACCTGCTATTCCCAGAGCTGTGAGCGTCTTCCACTCAGATTGGGCCACTTTATATATATATATATATATAACACCCAATACTTTTACTGTAACATTAAAGATTAATAGACAATATCAAATCTGTGTTTGAGAGTCAGAAAAAGGCAATACTGTCAACGTTAGGACGTAGCTGAATGCAAACCTTCACAATACAGGTTATTATGTAATGGTCGTTCATGAGTATGAGGAAGAAAGTAAAAAGTGAAAGACATTCATAGTGTGCTGATAACCGACATGACTCACCATTAAAAAATGTGTGAGTACAGATAAAGCACCTGTCACATAGATATGAAGGAAAGAACATATTTCACCCTGCAGCATTTTAGAGTGTTATGTTTCCTTGTAGCTTTCTGTGTGTGGAATTCTTTCTCAAAGGTTCAAGAACAAGGATATAATAGTAATAGTTCCAAGTGATCATGCCTCCATCAACTCCAAAGAGTTTCATGTTTATGCAAAATGGCTCCATCTCCCTCAGTATGCAACTCAACGTTGAATTATTACAACGGTTAACTTGCATGGAGCATATTTGCTGTTACTAGCTAACGCTAATTTACACATGGACCTCTATGGAAAAAACAGGACCAATAAAATATAACTTTTAGTATCTTCTGTAATATACTACATGAGGAATTTTATTTCAACTGGAATCTTTTTAACAGTTTCGAACACAGCTCATTGCTATCTAAACTTGTTTAACCACAATCGTTTAATCTCCTTTGAACACATCACAAGGAAGTACCAAGCGCTTCTGGAATATGTCAGTACACAGGGTGATAAATCAAAGCAGGGGAATTGAAAATGTTCCAGAAACTGTGACAGGTTGGCACAATAAAAAACGTCTTGAACTCTGCATTCTACGACCTTATATTTTAGTGAAACATTGCATTCCATTGATTGAAAGACCACACGGTGGTTCAACCCCATTGAAGGCTGCAGCAAGAATTACAAGAAACTGTCAGAAGAAAGCTGTGCTATCTGGAGAAACGTCTGTTTTTCCATTGTATTTTGGAGGGAGTAACCCTCTACATTAAGGGTACTGTATCATTTACATTTAAAGATGATTTAGAAGAACTCAAAACCAGTAAACCACATAACCAAAACTAAAACTTCTTGCAAGTGGTTCAAGGTATTTGAATGTGGTAAGTAGGTTAAGACCTTGCAGGAATGAAGGGAGCTGATATGTCCTACAATAGTATATGACATTAGTATAACACCGTAATATATTACAACCAATGCTTTTACTGAAACATTACAGATTAATAGACAGTATCAACTCTGTGTTTGAGAGTTAGAAAAACCCAATGCTGATAACGTTAGGACGTTTGGAAGCCTCACCTACTCCGGCCAGCTCGAGTGATTTTGGATAAATAAACAAATACTAACTGTAGCCCTCGCTAAAGCCCTAAACTTGATGACTGCTGATATTATAAAAGTAATTGATGAAAACTCAGATCTCTGGTAGAGTGTATTAATAAGCATTCTGCGGAGCTCCAGTCTGCTAGCAGCCGGCTAGATGAAGCAGAGACCAGGATCAGGCGGTAGAAAACTCTGCCACAGCGCAAGAACCTGGGATTGGCAAACTTGAGAAGAAGGTCAGCGCTCTAACGGAGAGCTTCGATTTGGCTGAAAACGACAGCAGGCGTCTGAATATTCGGGTCGTTGGCTTCTTCTTCCATTCATGCAGAGTGGACCTGTTTTATAACATGGTGGACACTTAGAACTTTATACTCCTTAACACATAGTCCGAGTCTCGCGGATGCCTGACGTGAACATTACTGCTATATTTTATAGCGATTTCTCCCGTATGGAGTGCTTTTGTTTCATGCAAATGTTCACTTTAATGCACTGCCATTGGGTCGGCAGTGATGGCCAGTCACTGCCCACCCTCCCCTGGTTTCCAGCAGAATACTTGCTGCCTGTTCCAGAGCCAACAAGAGGCTCTTACAGCTGCATCCCCCAACCTACGAGCAGCTGTTCTGCACTCCATACCTGCTATTCCCAGAGCTGTGAGCGTCTTCCACTCAGATTGGGCCACTTTATATATATATATATATATAACACCCAATACTTTTACTGTAACATTAAAGATTAATAGACAATATCAAATCTGTGTTTGAGAGTCAGAAAAAGGCAATACTGTCAACGTTAGGACGTAGCTGAATGCAAACCTTCACAATACAGGTTATTATGTAATGGTCGTTCATGAGTATGAGGAAGAAAGTAAAAAGTGAAAGACATTCATAGTGTGCTGATAACCGACATGACTCACCATTAAAAAATGTGTGAGTACAGATAAAGCACCTGTCACATAGATATGAAGGAAAGAACATATTTCACCCTGCAGCATTTTAGAGTGTTATGTTTCCTTGTAGCTTTCTGTGTGTGGAATTCTTTCTCAAAGGTTCAAGAACAAGGATATAATAGTAATAGTTCCAAGTGATCATGCCTCCATCAACTCCAAAGAGTTTCATGTTTATGCAAAATGGCTCCATCTCCCTCAGTATGCAACTCAACGTTGAATTATTACAACGGTTAACTTGCATGGAGCATATTTGCTGTTACTAGCTAACGCTAATTTACACATGGACCTCTATGGAAAAAACAGGACCAATAAAATATAACTTTTAGTATCTTCTGTAATATACTACATGAGGAATTTTATTTCAACTGGAATCTTTTTAACAGTTTCGAACACAGCTCATTGCTATCTAAACTTGTTTAACCACAATCGTTTAATCTCCTTTGAACACATCACAAGGAAGTACCAAGCGCTTCTGGAATATGTCAGTACACATGGTGATAAATCAAAGCAGGGGAATTGAAAATGTTCCAGAAACTGTGACAGGTTGGCACAATAAAAAACGTCTTGAACTCTGCATTCTACGACCTTATATTTTAGTGAAACATTGCATTCCATTGATTGAAAGACCACACGGTGGTTCAACCCCATTGAAGGCTGCAGCAAGAATTACAAGAAACTGTCAGAAGAAAGCTGTGCTATCTGGAGAAACGTCTGTTTTTCCATTGTATTTTGGAGGGAGTAACCCTCTACATTAAGGGTACTGTATCATTTACATTTAAAGATGATTTAGAAGAACTCAAAACCAGTAAACCACATAACCAAAACTAAAACTTCTTGCAAGTGGTTCAAGGTATTTGAATGTGGTAAGTAGGTTAAGACCTTGCAGGAATGAAGGGAGCTGATATGTCCTACAATAGTATATGACATTAGTATAACACCGTAATATATTACAACCAATGCTTTTACTGAAACATTACAGATTAATAGACAGTATCAACTCTGTGTTTGAGAGTTAGAAAAACCCAATGCTGATAACGTTAGGACGTTTGGAAGCCTCACCTACTCCGGCCAGCTCGAGTGATTTTGGATAAATAAACAAATACTAACTGTAGCCCTCGCTAAAGCCCTAAACTTGATGACTGCTGATATTATAAAAGTAATTGATGAAAACTCAGATCTCTGGTAGAGTGTATTAATAAGCATTCTGCGGAGCTCCAGTCTGCTAGCAGCCGGCTAGATGAAGCAGAGACCAGGATCAGGCGGTAGAAAACTCTGCCACAGCGCAAGAACCTGGGATTGGCAAACTTGAGAAGAAGGTCAGCGCTCTAACGGAGAGCTTCGATTTGGCTGAAAACGACAGCAGGCGTCTGAATATTCGGGTCGTTGGCTTCTTCTTCCATTCATGCAGAGTGGACCTGTTTTATAACATGGTGGACACTTAGAACTTTATACTCCTTAACACATAGTCCGAGTCTCGCGGATGCCTGACGTGAACATTACTGCTATATTTTATAGCGATTTCTCCCGTATGGAGTGCTTTTGTTTCATGCAAATGTTCACTTTAATGCACTGCCATTGGGTCGGCAGTGATGGCCAGTCACTGCCCACCCTCCCCTGGTTTCCAGCAGAATACTTGCTGCCTGTTCCAGAGCCAACAAGAGGCTCTTACAGCTGCATCCCCCAACCTACGAGCAGCTGTTCTGCACTCCATACCTGCTATTCCCAGAGCTGTGAGCGTCTTCCACTCAGATTGGGCCACTTTATATATATATATATATATAACACCCAATACTTTTACTGTAACATTAAAGATTAATAGACAATATCAAATCTGTGTTTGAGAGTCAGAAAAAGGCAATACTGTCAACGTTAGGACGTAGCTGAATGCAAACCTTCACAATACAGGTTATTATGTAATGGTCGTTCATGAGTATGAGGAAGAAAGTAAAAAGTGAAAGACATTCATAGTGTGCTGATAACCGACATGACTCACCATTAAAAAATGTGTGAGTACAGATAAAGCACCTGTCACATAGATATGAAGGAAAGAACATATTTCACCCTGCAGCATTTTAGAGTGTTATGTTTCCTTGTAGCTTTCTGTGTGTGGAATTCTTTCTCAAAGGTTCAAGAACAAGGATATAATAGTAATAGTTCCAAGTGATCATGCCTCCATCAACTCCAAAGAGTTTCATGTTTATGCAAAATGGCTCCATCTCCCTCAGTATGCAACTCAACGTTGAATTATTACAACGGTTAACTTGCATGGAGCATATTTGCTGTTACTAGCTAACGCTAATTTACACATGGACCTCTATGGAAAAAACAGGACCAATAAAATATAACTTTTAGTATCTTCTGTAATATACTACATGAGGAATTTTATTTCAACTGGAATCTTTTTAACAGTTTCGAACACAGCTCATTGCTATCTAAACTTGTTTAACCACAATCGTTTAATCTCCTTTGAACACATCACAAGGAAGTACCAAGCGCTTCTGGAATATGTCAGTACACATGGTGATAAATCAAAGCAGGGGAATTGAAAATGTTCCAGAAACTGTGACAGGTTGGCACAATAAAAAACGTCTTGAACTCTGCATTCTACGACCTTATATTTTAGTGAAACATTGCATTCCATTGATTGAAAGACCACACGGTGGTTCAACCCCATTGAAGGCTGCAGCAAGAATTACAAGAAACTGTCAGAAGAAAGCTGTGCTATCTGGAGAAACGTCTGTTTTTCCATTGTATTTTGGAGGGAGTAACCCTCTACATTAAGGGTACTGTATCATTTACATTTAAAGATGATTTAGAAGAACTCAAAACCAGTAAACCACATAACCAAAACTAAAACTTCTTGCAAGTGGTTCAAGGTATTTGAATGTGGTAAGTAGGTTAAGACCTTGCAGGAATGAAGGGAGCTGATATGTCCTACAATAGTATATGACATTAGTATAACACCGTAATATATTACAACCAATGCTTTTACTGAAACATTACAGATTAATAGACAGTATCAACTCTGTGTTTGAGAGTTAGAAAAACCCAATGCTGATAACGTTAGGACGTTTGGAAGCCTCACCTACTCCGGCCAGCTCGAGTGATTTTGGATAAATAAACAAATACTAACTGTAGCCCTCGCTAAAGCCCTAAACTTGATGACTGCTGATATTATAAAAGTAATTGATGAAAACTCAGATCTCTGGTAGAGTGTATTAATAAGCATTCTGCGGAGCTCCAGTCTGCTAGCAGCCGGCTAGATGAAGCAGAGACCAGGATCAGGCGGTAGAAAACTCTGCCACAGCGCAAGAACCTGGGATTGGCAAACTTGAGAAGAAGGTCAGCGCTCTAACGGAGAGCTTCGATTTGGCTGAAAACGACAGCAGGCGTCTGAATATTCGGGTCGTTGGCTTCTTCTTCCATTCATGCAGAGTGGACCTGTTTTATAACATGGTGGACACTTAGAACTTTATACTCCTTAACACATAGTCCGAGTCTCGCGGATGCCTGACGTGAACATTACTGCTATATTTTATAGCGATTTCTCCCGTATGGAGTGCTTTTGTTTCATGCAAATGTTCACTTTAATGCACTGCCATTGGGTCGGCAGTGATGGCCAGTCACTGCCCACCCTCCCCTGGTTTCCAGCAGAATACTTGCTGCCTGTTCCAGAGCCAACAAGACGCTCTTACAGCTGCATCCCCCAACCTACGAGCAGCTGTTCTGCACTCCATACCTGCTATACCCCCTACAGATGAGTGGACGTCATGCTAATGCAAATCTGAATTTTATGTATTACACTTGACCAACCAATGTGTGAATGCATTAGATTAATGTGTTCCCTCATTTTATCTAAACAGTAAATTAACAAGGCATTAAATTAAAGTTAAAAAATAAAGTCAAGGAACAAGGAAGGAGGACATGAACACAGACAGAAAACAAAGAAGGGCCTTTCCCTTCTGATGCTGACACAAGGTCATTTACACCAGGTGTGCGTTGTTAGGAATGCAGCATACCTGTAGAGCTGCTTCAGAGGGAGGGAGGCAGAAACACATGCAGCTGGAGCAAAGACATTCAGACCGTTTCTGTGAAACAAATGCATAGTTCTTTTTTTAAATCATTTTTTCTTCTGAGTAACTTCTCAAACTGCAGATCAATCAATCAATCAATCAATCAATGTTTATTTATATAGCCCAATATCACAAATGTTACATTTGTCTCAGTGGACTTCAGTTTGTACAGAATATCAGTATGACAATATGACACCCTCTGTCCTTAGACCCTCTGTCCTTAGACTCTCTGTCCTCAGACCCTCTGTCCTTAGACCCTCACATCGTACAAGGAAACACTTCCAGAGAAAACCCACAGTTTAAAGGGGAACATGGAGAAACCTCAGGGAGAGCAACAGAGGAGGGATCCCTCTCCCAGGACGGACAGACGTGCAATAGATGCCGTGTGGAAATTGAAAAGATAATACATTTGCAACATAGGTAGTCCAAATGTTTGGAAATGTATGTGTCTATAAGAAGAAGATGAATCCACGAGGATGTCAGCAATCCTGTGGGAGCCTTCAGGGAAGTAGTTTGATGAGAGTCAGGCAGGACCGCAGAGACAGGTTCAGCCACGACTCGAAGTCCAGGACTCAGATCCAGAACTCAGGATCCAGGACACACGACCACAGCAACAGGATCAGCCTCGACTCAGGATCCCGGCGTATATATGGACACAAAAAAAGAGATTTGGGGGAAGCTGGGTTAATCGGAACATGAGAGTACACAGGTACAAACAGACAGAAAGAAGGAGTAAGGTGCCCCCCCCAACAGTCCAAGCGTATAGCAGCTAAACTAACATGTCTCCATACATGCACTCTCTTAGGATAGGTTGAGGGAAAAGGTTAGCAAGTAAGAAGTAGGAAACAGAGGTGGAGAGGCACACGCAGTGAGAGAGGTCCCCCCTGGAACCTGAATTGGTTAGAGGTAAGGAGTAGGTCAGTGACTACATTCCACACTCCCCGGCCGGGCTAGGCCTTCTCTGCAACCTGTTACCCTCTAATAGAACCTCGAAAGGTCAGAGAGGGGAAAGGTTTTAGGATGAAGTTTTAAATATAAGAACTACGTTTTTAGGATTTAAGTGAAAGAGTAAGAACCAAAATGTAGGTGAAGAGGCACAACGTATCAATGCACTCTTATTAGATTATTTTATTTTATCACTATAAGCTTTATCAAAAAGGAAGGTCTTAAGCGCACTCTTAAAAACGGATAGGGTGTCTGCCGTCCGAACACAAACTGGAAGCTGATTCCACAAAAGTGGAGCTTGATAAGAAAAGGCTCTGGCTCCCATTGTACTTTTAGAGACTCTAGGAACAACCAACAACCCTGCATTCTTGGAACGCAATGCCCTAGTAGGACAGTAGGGTATAATGAGTTCTTTAAGGTAAGATGGCACCTGCCCATTAAGGGCTTTGGAGGCCAGAAGAAGAATTTTAAATTCTATCCTGTGTTCTATAGGGAGCCAGTGTAAGGCAGCCAGAACAGGAGTAATGTGGTCCCTTTTCCTAACTCTGGTTAGTACACGAGCTGCAGCATTTTGAATCAGCTGAAGCGACTTGACTGACTTCTTGGTACACCCTGATAATAAGGAGTTACAATAATCCAGCCTTGAAGTAACAAATGCATGGACTAGTTTCTCTGCATCGTTTTGAGGCAAGATATGCCTGATTTTTGCAATGTTACGTAGATGGAAGTAGGCGGTCTGACGACACCGGCTGATATAGCCAGTGTCACGTGGGTCACAGGTGACTTTGTTGGTATTGGTACTCGAGCTGCGCATGCGCGCGATGGACATATCCAGTGCTAAAGCACCACCTCTGGCGGTCAGTAGGGACGAAATAGAACCACACTGATGGGTAGTTTTGATTCTGTCTTGAAAAATCTTCCAAAAAATAGGTCCTCTACATACAGCAGACGGAGCTAGTTTCTTAAATGAAATAAAGGTTTCTACCTACTGTTTCTAGCAAGTGATAATGTAGAGACAGAAAAATTGCTTTATTGTAAAACAAATATATAGTAAATTAGTGATGAGTTTTTTCTTTAACGTTAGCTTGTGTTAGCTTTTGACTGTCATTCAACATCCATTAGCTCAGTGGTTCCCAAAGTGTGGGGCGCGAGAGACCAGGAGGAAAAATGGTTATTAAAATATATTTTTTTTAAAACAATATCATAATCATAATTTGAAAAATTATTGATTCGATAATAATATGATACAGTACTATTACGTCTGGGTCTCTTTGTTTCATTAAAGCTTGTGTGTGTGTGTGTGTGTGTGTGTGTGTGTGTGTGTGTGTGTGTGTGTGTGTGTGTGTGTGTGTGTGTGTGTGTGTGTGTGTGTGTGTGTGTGTGTGTGTGTGTGTGTGTGTGTGTGTGGAACGAGCCATTTTGTGTGCATGCGCGAGAGAGAGAGAGAGCGCACCGGTACTGGAAATCGTAGTTGTTAGCTTCTGGTGCTAGCGAGCTACGCTAACGGATATAAGGAGTTTTTTCAACAACAAAGTGGAGGAGGGTCCTCTCCTGTCAGACTGAGAGTCCTCTCCTGTCAGACTGAGAGTCCTCTCCTGACAGACTGAGAGTCCTCTCCTGACAGACTGAGAGTCCTCTCCTGTCAGACTGAGAGTCCTCTCCTCTCAGACTGAGAGTCCTCTCCTGTCAGACTGAGAGTCCTCTCCTGTCAGACTGAGAGTCCTCTCCTGTCAGACTGAGAGTCCTCTCCTCTCAGACTGAGAGTCCTCTCCTGTCAGACTGAGAGTACTCTCCTGTCAGACTGAGAGTCCTCTCCTGACAGACTGAGAGTCCTCTCCTGTCAGACTGAGAGTCCTCTCCTCTCAGACTGAGAGTCCTCTCCTGTCAGACTGAGAGTCCTCTCCTGTCAGACTGAGAGTCCTCTCCTGACAGACTGAGAGTCCTCTCCTGACAGACTGAGAGTCCTCTCCTGTCAGACTGAGAGTCCTCTCCTGTCAGACTGAGAGTCCTCTCCTGTCAGACTGAGAGTCCTCTCCTGTCAGACTGAGAGTCCTCTCCTCTCAGACTGAGAGTCCTCTCCTGTCAGACTGAGAGTCCTCTCCTCTCAGACTGAGAGTCCTCTCCTGACAGACTGAGAGTCCTCTCCTGTCAGACTGAGAGTCCTCTCCTCTCAGACTGAGAGGCTCAGTGAACTAAAGGACTCTCTCAGTGTTTAGATAGTTAACTTTAGTCTAAGTTATCTCAGTGGGTCTCAAACGGTTTGGTCACCATTAATGTAAACAATTATTTCCGAGGCACACGTTTATATGATCATTATAGTTATACGAAAATAAGAAACAGGTATGAAATACTATATGACAGTAAAAAAAGAATAAAGTTTAAAAGGGTGATTTGTAAAATATCCATAAAGAAAAAGTAAATCTGTAAATGACAGACATATTATCTTTATGGCAGCATTGCTTTTTACTGAGAGAAAATCTTACTAGAAACCCTTATAGTTTGGGGTTGGCTGCAGGCCTTGATATTAGCACAAAATGCATTTGAGAAGGAAACATTCTGTGCCAGCAGCAGAAGGGAAAGACCCATATTTTGTTTTTGTATCTTTATTTACGTCCTCCTTCCTTGAGTTTTTTTGTCATGGTCCTCTGCAGCAGCTCTGCAGGTGTTTTGCTAAACAAGGCCAACTGTCGTCTGAAGGAAGTGTTTAAACTATTCTGTGCCAGCAGCAAAAGAACAAGGTCCTTCTTTGTTTGCTGTAATGTAAAAAATGTACCAAGGAACAGAGTTATTCACATCATGCTGTTGTCACAGAAAATATAAACTAAAGATATAGCTTAACAAATAAATAAATAAAGTGAAATAACCTTAATAAAGAAATACTGTGAGATTACTAATATTTATGAAATATGCTTTATCTGATATTACAGTTGCAATATTGGGGTGGGATTACAAATGCTACATTCATTTTAGAGTTAAGTTATTTGTGTAAAATGTATGAATGCTGATCTGTAATATATCTTCTTTGTTCAGGGAGGCTGTGGCTCAGTGGGATTGTGGAACATAATGCGCTGAACTTTGAATCACGGGGTAGCAAGTTCGAATCCCACTGCAGTCAGCATGTCGTTGTGTCCCTGAGACACTTCACCCCAAATAGCTCCTGTGGGGATTATCCACAGTACTGAATGTATGTAAGCCGCTTTGGATAAAAGCGTCTAACAAGTGACATGTAATGTAATGTAATGATCATCTGCAGTTTGAGAAGTTACTCAGAAGGAAAAAAATGATTTAAAAAAAGAACTATGCATTTGTTTCACAGAAACGGTCTGAATGTCTTTGCTCCAGCTGCATGTGTTTCTGCCTCCCTCCCTCTGAAGCAGCTCTACAGGTATGCTGCATTCCTAACAACGCACACCTGGTGTAAATGACCTTGTGTCAGCATCAGAAGGGAAAGGCCCTTCTTTGTTTTCTGTCTGTGTTCATGTCCTCCTTCCTTGTTCCTTGAGTTTATTTTTTAACTTTAATTTAATGCCTTGTTAATTTACTGTTTAGATAAAATGAGGGAACACATTAATCTAGTGCAGGGGTGCCCACACTTTCTCAGCTTGGGAGCTACTTTTAAAATGACCAAGTCAAAGTGATCTACCTACAGGGCCGCTCCTGCCCCCAAAGTAATGTGGTGAGGCCCTGTGTGTTGCGAGTGTGGGGGGGGGGGGGGGGGGGGGGGCTAGTGGACTGTGAGCACTGGAACCTCGAAGCGGCAGAGAAACTGTGGCGCGCTTAGACTTATTGTGCCGCATTTGCGCTTCAGATGAGGAGTTGAGGCCCCCCTTATACCCTTTATTTAGTATAATTGTATAAATTGGAAGGCTAACTAGTTAATCAGCTCGCCAGTGATTTTCAGCTGGCACGGTTGACCGATTACGTGGCCTTGGCTTGGATCTGACATACCTGCTCTGCCCCGATCTACTACTTGTTAACTAGCTAGCAACCATATCGTTTTTGAGAAGTGTCCAGTGTTCCAAATATAACTTTTTGTGTTCTTAGTGAAAGCACCATCCAGGTGCTTATAGTGCATTGTGCCATACTTGGCATGGGGAAGCACTGATGAACAGCACCTAATTCTGATTCTTACCACCCATGGTATGTCTGAAAGGTCTCCCAGCTTCACAATCAGCTTCATGCTTGATTGTGTTGAAATTGAACTGTAATCCAGAAATAACCAGTCAACCCGTTTTCTGCTATTTCAGGTTCAGGTGTAGAGTGACGTGCCAGGGCCAGCATAACGTCCACTCATCTGTACGGGGTTCACCGTGTCTAGAACCACAGCGTTATTGGATGGGAGAACAATTGTGTGCTAGTGTCGCCCACTGACATTCGAATGAACGTACATAAAGGTGTTGCAGCAACCACACCTACATACTGTACACTGCTGACATCACAGTCTGAAGTTCAGCTACACTGTACAAAAGGAATTGATCATTAAGTTATTGTAACTTTTTTCTTTAAAGGTGACCTATCATGCTTTATTTGAACAATATATTGTATAGGGCCATACCTATATAAAGTATATACATATAGTTTTTTTTTCCAAAACGAAAAGTTTCCCCACAGCAGCAGACGCACATTCATGACGTCCGCTCGCGCATCATAAACACGTCGGATAGAGAAAGTGCAGTCGGATTCTCTAAAGCAGCGGTTTTCAAAGTGTGGGGTGCGTCTC
The DNA here is from genome assembly GCF_949606895.1 of Notothenia rossii. Taxonomy (NCBI): domain Eukaryota; kingdom Metazoa; phylum Chordata; class Actinopteri; order Perciformes; family Nototheniidae; genus Notothenia; species Notothenia rossii. Next base: position 114,220 of record NW_027640172.1, read on the forward strand.
CCCTTGGGGCGCCAGAGAGCTTCAGGAGAGGCGCAGCGTGAGAAAAAAACTGTGAAATCTAGCTAGTTAACTTCAGCTAACTCTATGCGAGCGGCAACATGGATCGATTTTTTGTGAAGTTAACTAAAGTGAGAGAGGAGACAGCGTCTGGCAGAAAACGTCAGCTTTGTTCTGAAATAAAAGTTGTGGCTCATCGGACATTTATGAGAGAAAATCCGAGACAATGAATGTCCGAGTGCAAGTGAATGCAGCACAAGACGCAAGCCTTGTAACCCCTCCCCCGGCCCTGGCGCGAGGAAATGTGATTGGCGGCGATTTCATTTGAACGGGACGACGCATTCGGACCCAAGTAGACGGAAGGAATGAGGTATTTGCGGTCTACAATGACAGAGAAGAGACTGTCAAGTTTGGCTGTACTCAGCATTGAATCAAATTGAATCTGTACATTTATGTGAAAACATGAATAAAACTAAATATCTTCAGATGTTATACATAAGTGTCCTACACTAATAATACAAAGTTATTATTAGTATGCTGTGTGTACCTTGTGTGCACCGCCTAGTGGTTAAAGCACGTTATTGAATTACTTTTGTTGAATAACGTTATTTTTGTTGAATAATGTTATTTGATGAAAAAAATATTAAGAGTACATACTTTCATAGGGGGAAAGTAGAAGGTCAAAAATAGAAATATAGAAATGTAAAAAATCAAGAAGATACTTTAAAGTGATCTCTACAATAAAACAGTTTAGTGCACGATGTGCAAAGATATTGATATGAGGAGGTGCAAAACAGACAAACTAATTAGGGCCCGAGCACGGAGCGCTAGGACCCAACGGCGTCCTAGCACGAAGTGCGAGGAACCTATTGTTATTGGAGGAATTATTATTATTATTTTTCTGCTGGCATTTCCTCTTTTTGAGGGCTTTAGGACGCTTCAAAAGTTGTATAATTTTGCACGGACGCCAATGGGATCAAATTATTCAACCTGCTTGCTAGCGCCACCTATGAAAATCCCATTTAGGAAAAATGTACAAAGTCGCACCGTAACTCAGAATAACCTGACATTTTGCACACTTATCCGTCTCGACCTGCTCTACAAATTATCCTATTGGACCGTTAAGTTCCGCCTACTTTTATTGTTTTTAAATTAGCATAATGTTCAAAACAGTAAAATATTCACTTCAATTTCAATTTTTTACACCAAACTTAGTATACAGCATCCGTGGAGGGTCACACACATTACCCTAGCAGATGAGCATGTTCAATCGATAAATATGGCCACCATTAATCAACACGTGTTTGCAAAAAGGCGGGCTTAGAAATAAATGCTCATAAATCATGCTCAAGAAAATGTTTGATAGCTCAATCGTGGAGGTCGTAAGCTAACAGCGAATACACCATTTTTGACGATGTACATGTCCACAAATTACTCCAAATTACCTACACATTGCTCTTATGATTGTGGACATATTTCAAATTTGCTTTTATTAGCCCCAGCCCCCCAGGAAGTTGGCCATATTCAACAATGTGTGTTTTTCATGCATTTTAAGCACATTCTTGCCAACTCCTCATAGGGAAATGATGGAAAAACAGCCTATATCAATGTGATGCTAAATTGCGAAGAAAATAGTTGCTAGCTCAATCGGGGAGGTCGTAAGCTAACGGAGAATATACAATTTTTTACGATTTACATGTCGCAAATTATTACAAATTATTCCAAACTATTCTCATAATAGTTTTTCCAATATTCACGAAAACCTGTATACATAATTCTAATTTGCTTTTATTAGCCCCGCCCCCCAGGAAGTTTACGATATTGAAGAATGTGCGTTTTTCATGCATTTTAAGCACATTTTTGCAAACTCCACCTACGGAAATGATCGGAAAAAATCCAATCCACAACAACTTAAGCGCATATCCAATATCAGGCTACATTGCGAAGGAATAGTCCTTCACTCGAACGGGGGGCTCGTAGGTTAACGGAGAATGTACATTTTTGACCATTTATATGTCACATAGGCTACTACCTTAAAAACCAGAGCCTGTTTTTCAGGTCTCAGGCTCGAAAATAACATTCCCAGAACAAATGACATATCTTCTAAAAGGGTTAAATTAATAATCTTTTTTCTCAAAGTAATGATAAACCTGTGAGTTGGATGTAAAAAAGTCAGATTCAATATAGATGTTTTTTATTTTAAAGAAAATTCAGATTGAACATGGTAAAAAACTGTAAATTATAGTGTCCGTCCAAAAGATATTTTGTACTTATAGTGAAAACTAACCTTGGATGATGGGTTAGTAGACTAAAAGCTTTAGGAATCCAAAGTACAACATATAATAAGTACCCTGTATCAAGATTGATGTAAAACAAGTGATATGTCATCATTTCAGCGCTGGTTGTCTTGGTGGTGCCCAGCAAACAATGTGGGCTTCGTGAATAATTGGACAGCCTTCTGGGGAAAACCTGGTCTGATTAAGAGAGACGGCATTCATCCTACTTTGGAAGGTGCAAATCTCATTTCGGCAAACATTTCAGGGCTCTGTGGACTTAATCCATGACAAACTGGAGTTGAGACCAGGAGGCAGAGTCGCAGTCTTACACGCTTCTCTGCGCTCTCTCCTAGGCAGTCATCCATAGGAATCCCGACCCCAATAAAATACCCAATATTAACGGTGTGTGTGTCTGCCCAAGGACAATTTAAGGTAAAACCTAATAGAGGTGTCATACATAATAACCTAATAAAAGTAAATGTAACAACTACTACAGTGCAACAAAACAGGAAGATTAAATGTGGTCTCTTAAACATAAGATCTCTAGCATCTAAAGCAATACTGGTAAATGATTTAATATCAGATTATAATATTGATATATGCTGTCTCACTGAAACTTGGTTGAGACATGAAGAATATGTCAGCATAAATGAGGCCACTCCACCCAGCCATATCAATACTCATATTGCCCGAGGCACGGGCCGAGGAGGTGGAGTTGCAGCAATCTTTGACTCAAGTTTACTTATCAATACTAAACAAAAATTAAATTATACCTCCTTTGAAAGCCTCGTTTTTAGTCTTACACATCCGACCTGGAAAACTTTGCAGCCAATCTTATTTGTTACAGTGTACCGTGCACCAGGTCCTTATTCAGAATTCTTATCAGAATTCTCTGAGTTTTTATCAGCTTTGGTTCTTAAAACAGATAAAGTAATTATCGTAGGTGACTTTAATATTCATGTTGACGATGATAAAAATAGCCTTACTGTTGCATTTAACTCTATATTAGATTCTGTTGGTTTCTGTCAGAGTGTAAATAAACCAACCCACTGCTATAATCACACTCTTGACCTTGTTCTGACTTATGGTATTGAAATTGAGCAACTATTAGTCGAACCGCATAATCCTGCTTTATCCGACCATTTCTTAGTAACTTTTGAAGTACTGTTACTAGACTACAAAGCATTAGCCAAAAGCTCCTGCAGCAGAAACCTATCTGTTAGTGCTATAGCCAAATTTAAGGAAGAGATTCCACCAATACTTAACTCGATAGCATGTCTGCATGTAGGGGAGGAAACTTATACAAAATGTACACCACCCCAAATTGATCATGTTGTTGATAGTGCTACAGATGCGCTGCGAATAAAATTAGACTCTGTTGCTCCTTTGAAAAAGAAGAAAATAAAACAACATAGATTAGCTCCATGGCATAATGCCGAAACCCGCAAAATAAAGCAAAAGTCGAGACAACTTGAAAGGATATGGCGTTCCACTAAACTTGAAGAATCTCGTTTAATTTGGCATATTACTCTCAATGAATATAAGAAAGCACTGCGTAAAGCGAGAGCAGCATACTACTCTTCATGAATAGATGAGAATAAGAATAATGCAAGATTTCTTTTCAGCACTGTAGCCAGGCTGACAGAGAGCCACAGCTCGACTGAGCCTTCTATTCCCATAGCACTCAGTAGTAATGATTTTATGTGCTTTTTTAACGATAAAATTGTTACTCTTAGAAACAAAATCAATGACCTCTTGCCTTTGACCAGTATAGTGTTATCAACAGCTCCCGGAAACGTAAGTTCTAATAATATTACACTAGATAGTAAACTAGAATGCTTTTCAGCCATAAACCTTGACAATTAAATTCAATGATTCTCTCTTCTAAACCATCACGTGTATCTTAGACCCGATTCCAACTAAGCTGTTAAAAGAAGTTTTTCCATTAATTAGCACTTCTTTATTAAATATTATGAATATGTCTTTATTATCAGGCTATGTTCCAAAATCATTCAAAGTAGCAGTGATAAAACCGCTTCTTAAAAAGCACAACCTCGATCCAGAGGTTTTAGCCAACTATAGACCTATTTCTAATCTTCCGTTCCTCTCAAAAATTCTTGAGAAAGCAGTCGCAAAACAGCTGTGTGATTACTTAAGAAACTATGATTTATTTGAAGATGTTCAGTCTGGCTTTAGAACACAACATAGCACAGAGACAGCTCTGGTTAAAGTCACAAATGACATTCTAATAGCCTCTGACAAGGGACTTGTCTCTATTCTTGTTTTGCTCGATCTTAGTGCTGCATTTGATACTATCGATCATGATATCCTATTGCAAAGACGTAGAGCACTTAGTTGGCATACAGGGAACTGCTTTAGGCTGGTGTAGGTCCTATCTATCTGAACGCTCTCAGTTTGTACGTGTCAACGATGAATCTTCCATGCAAACCAAAGTTAGCCATGGAGTGCCACAGGGCTCAGTGCTTGGACCTATTTTGTTCACCCTATATATGCTTCCGTTAGGCAATATTATAAGGAATCATTCTGTAAACTTTCATTGTTATGCGGATGATACTCAACTATATTTATCAATCAAGCCTGATGAAATTAATCATCTAATAAATTCAAGACTGCCTCAAGGACTTAAAAACGTGGATGACCTTAAATTTTTTGATGTTAAACACGACCAAAACTGAAGTTATTGTACTTGGCCCGAAGAATCTACGAAACAAATGATCTAAAGATATATTAACTATGGATGGCATTAATTTGGCCTCCAGTGAAGCTGTAAGGAATCTTGGTGTTATATTTGATCAGGATTTATCCTTTAACGCCCACATAAATCAATTTCAAGGACCGCCTACTTCCATCTACGTAACATTGCAAAAATCAGGCATATCTTGCCTCAAACGATGCAGAGAAACTAGTCCATGCATTTGTTACTTCAAGGCTGGATTATTGTAACTCCTTATTATCAGGGTGTACCAAGAAGTCAGTCAAGTCGCTTCAGCTGATTCAAAATGCTGCAGCTCGTGTACTAACCAGAGTTAGGAAAAGGGACCACATTACTCCTGTTCTGGCTGCCTTACACTGGCTCCCTATAGAACACAGGATAGAATTTAAAATTCTTCTTCTCGCCTACAAAGCCCTTAATGGGCAGGCGCCATCTTACCTTAAAGAACTCATTATACCCTATTGTCCTACTAGGGCATTGCGTTCCAAGAATGCAGGGTTGTTGGTTGTTCCTAGAGTCTCTAAAAGTACAATGGGAGCCAGAGCCTTTTCTTATCAAGCTCCACTTTGTGGAATCAGCTTCCAGTTTGTGTTCGGACGGCAGACACCCTATCCGTTTTTAAGAGTGCGCTTAAGACTTTCCTTTTGATAAAGCTTATAGTTAGGGCTGATTAGATTCAGCCCCTAGTTTTGCTGATATAGGCTTAGTTTGTCGGGGGACATCTTACTTCTTCCTTCTCTCTGTCTATACCTGTGTACTCTCATGTTCCGATTAACCCAGCTTCCCCAAATTTCTTTCTTTTTGGTGTCTATATACGTCGGGATCCGGAGTCATGGATGATCCTGCGGTCCTGTGTCATGGATTGCGAGTCCTGGATCTTGAGTCGTGGCTGCGGTCCTGGATCATAAGTCCTGATGGATATCCTCGTAGATTCATCTTCTTATTATACACCATGCATTTCAAAACATTTGGACTACCTATGTTGCAAATGTATTATCTTTTCAATTTACACACGGCATCTATTGCACGTCTGTCCGTCCTGGGAGAGGGATCCCTCCTCTGTTGCTCTCCCTGAGCTTTCTCCCATGTTTCCCTTTAAACTGTGGGTTTCTCTGGAAGTGTTTCCTTGTACGATGTGAGGGTCTAAGGACAGAGGGTGTCGTATTGTCATACTGATATTCTGTACAAACTGTGAAGTCCACTGAGACAAATGTAACATTTGTGATATTGGGCTATATAAATAAACATTGATTGATTGATT